>NC_091124.1:174775450-174940450 GCF_040183065.1 Periplaneta americana
TTGTTGGTAATGTAGTTATCGGTTTGTTAAGTGAACAATATTCTGAACGAATTCTTTTACATTGTGATGTTCTAGAAAAGTGCAATAACAAAACTATAGTTAAACTGTTCAACGAAGCTATGGGTATCCTGTGGCCAAAGGGTATTATGTACGATAATGTGTTATTCTTTATTAGCGATGCTGCCCCTTATATGGTCAAAGCTGGACAAGCATTATCCGTTGTATATCCTAAATTGACTCATTTTACTTGTGTGGCGCATGCATTTCATCGTGTGGCAGAAGTGGTCAGAGACAATTTCCCTAAAGTAGATTTGTTGATTTCATCAGTGAAAAAAGTATTTCTCAAAGCTCCCAGTAGAGTTAACGTGTTGAAAGAAATGTACCCTGAAATTCCATTGCCACCAAAGCCAATTTTAACTAGATGGGGTACATGGCTAGAAGCAGTTGAATATTATGCCGAACATATAGACTCTATTAACAATGTTCTCCTTGCATTGGACTCTGAAGATGCAGTCTCAATTGATACTGCGAAAACAGTTACCTGTGACATAAGTGTGAAGAATGACTTAGCTCACATTCAGCATACATTTTCATGCATCATAAAAACGCTCAAAAGTCTCCAAAATAGGCACCTTTCACTATCTGAAAGTTTTGAAATTATAAATAGTACTGTGGAACAACTGAATCGTGGTAGAGGTAAAGTTGCAGATGCAGTAAGAGCTAAGGTGGACACTGTACTTTCAAAAAACCCTGGATATGAAGAACTACAAAAGGTTGTTGCTGTGATGAGTGGTGAATCAACAGTGAAGATTAACTTGGACTTATCCCCAGCAGACATTGTGAAATTGAATTATGTACCAGTTACTTCTTGTGACGTCGAACGCTCTTTTAGTCAGTATAAATCTATCCTCAGAGACAATAGAAGAAGATTCACTTTTCAGCACTTGAAAGAAATGTTTGTAACCTATTGTTATGGTAACAGACAATAAAAATTGTGTTTTGTTGAAACTACATTGGAAGATAAGGTACGTCCATTATATTTTTTGTTTAGTTTGATTAAAATGTACCAATATTTAACGTACATAGTCATTTTTTTTATAATTTTAAGTCCATATTTAATTCCATATTTTGGTAAAAATCCATATTTAATTCCATATTTTGGTAAAAATAACTACATATATATTTACATATTTCATATATTTTTAGTCCATATAAATCCGTTCCCTGTTAATAAGGAAATGTTTATATTCCATGTAAGAAATGCAGAAATCTAGATCCCACGTTTTACATATTTCATTGAAATTTGAACACATATTTAACACTGGTGAATTTTTATGTGATGAAGTGATAGGTATACATTTCTATCTTATTTATTTGTGTCATATAGGCTAACCAGCGAATAGGGATTATAAAGAATGGACACTTCGCGTCGGTACCTTTGATGTAGCCGGACTGATTTCAATGACCTTCAAGCCAACTAAAGCGTCAGATTCTGCTTTCTCCCTAGAGTTGGCGCTGACATCACACCAGCTAGCAGTCGACACAGCGGAAATATAACACATATAATTAATATATCTAGGTACATTATGTACTCAAATAAAATAAATTGGATCCATAAAATAATAAATCCTTCATTAACTGTAATATCTAGACTCTAGAGTTCCTTTATAATGAGAGTTGAGACGTTGAACCCAACAACAATTAAAATATGTAATGATTTGATAGCAGTGAAAATGGAAAAACAAAACTCTTACGAGAAGTAAAACCATATACCTATATTATATTATATACAAATATTAAACTAATTCGAAACTTAATTTTATAATGTATTATATTATTTTATAATATAATTTATGATATCTGAAATATGAAATATTATTATTACAACTAGTTTGTCACTGAGAAATAAGGAAAAGTCGTTAACTTGTATTTATTTGAAGCAAAGCGTTACTGGATTATGCAATAAGGTAGGCGATGTTTGGATCCTGTGTCTCAACTCTGTTCTCAATTATCATCTTAGCGTATGCTCGATTACACTAACCTCTAGCGCTTGAAAGTGGAACTATACGCTGGCGCACAGAGAAACAAAACACAGGAAAATTCGCTCAGTGTCCATTCTTTATAATCCCTATTCGCTGGGCTAACTGTGAAATGTTTCAGAAATACTAAAAATGCATAAACGTCGCCAAGGAAATAATATGAGTGACTAGTGCTACGTGACCATATGACGCCACAGTGTCTATCTACATAGACTATACGTTCTCTAATCTATTCATTGCATAGATTACTTAGTCTACCAGTTGACTTTGTTCTTTACGTCTGAATGCACAAAACGCTCGTGGCTATAATAAGCGCATGTGTGCATAGACCAAGCAGCTGCAGGACTAGGTCGGAAAAGTGGTTTGTATTTCAGCTAATACGAAAACTTGGCTCAGAACTCTTCGTAATGATTAAGGGAAGAGGCATAAGGATTATTTACTCCTGTCCATTAAACTCAACCGCTCTTGTTCTTCCATGGTTTCGTCGTCTGTTAAGTCTACAAAGAGGAGCAACTGAAATATTTTCGATCGTCATTCGTCCTGTCATTGTGTTACTTACTTACAAATGGCTTTTAAGGAACCCGGAGGTTCATTGCCGCCCTCATATAAGCCCGCCATCGGTCCCTATCCTGACCAAGATTAATCGATTCTCTACCATCATATCCCACCGCCCTCAAATCCATTTTTATATTATCTTCCCAACTACGTCTCGGCCTCCCGAAAGGTCTTTGTTACTCTGGCCTTCCAACTAACACTCTACAAGCATTTCTGGATTCGCCCATGCGTGCTACATGCCCTGTCTATCTCAAACATCTGGATTTAATATTCTTAATTAGGCTATGTCAGGTGAGGAATGCAATACGTGCAGTTCTACATTGTGTAACTTTGGGATGCAACATTTTAATGAGCTGATTTGAACCATTTTCTTGAAGGACACCATGTTTTTAAGAGTTGGCGGTTATACTGTCCTTTCTCAACCCCCTAAATGAAAGGAGGACCACACCTGTCTTTGGTCAGCGGGTCCTTCGGACCTAGCCAGGAGGGCTTACTTGAGTCCACCTACCGTGGCCATGTTTAGATTGATTACTGGTCATGATTGTCTCGGTAAACACCTCCATCGTATTGGAGTACTGAATTCACCTAAATGCTTACTGTGCACCAGAGAAGAGGACATGGAGATGGAGCACCTGGCTAATTGTGAAACTCTTAGGACATTTGTGGACCTTCCATCAAAATATTGGGAAGCAAGAAGGATGATGACTTCATTGTTAAATCCAGAGCATTAGATACACACACACACATTGTGTAACTTTCTCCATTCTCCTGTAACTTCATCCCTTCTCTTCTTCTTCTTCTTCTTCTTCTTCATGGAATTAGGCCTTTGACCTATTTCCACATCAAGAGATTGTATCTTTCCATCTTGTAATTGGACGTCCTACTTTCCTTTTGCCTTTAGGTTGATATTGAAGTGTCAGCTGTGGAAATCTATTATGTGGCATCTTTTCAATGTGCTCTAACTAGTTAGTTCTTATTTGGTTTATTCTGTCATTTACGTTGTATATATTTAATTGTGTTCTTATGTCTTCATTATGTTTTTTGTCTAAAAGTGTATAACCCGCTACGGAACGCGAGAACTTCATTTCAGCTCTCTCTGTCTGATCTATTAAGTGTCCAGTTCTCACAGGTGTACGTTAACATAGGTACTGCAATTGTTTTGTAAAACTTTAGTTGAGTGGTTCTTAATGTTTTATTTTCTAATGTTCTTCTTATTGTTCCACACATATTATAGAATCTATTTATTTTTATATTGATATCATTTTTGGCAGTATTATACATGCATCCCAAATAGTTCAAGTTATTTACTTGTTCTATTATTTTTCCGTTAATCACTATTTTGCATCTCAAGTGGTTTGTCCCTTCAAAAGCCATAGCTTTTGTTTTTTGTTCCGAAATTCTCATATCATTCTCGTTAGCTATTTGAGTTAATCTAAATATAGCAATTTGTAAATCATCTTCTGTGTTGCTGTGTTACTTGGTCGTCCGCAAACAGTATAGTGTTTAAGGCTTTGTCATTAATTTTAAAATTATTACTTAATTGTTTCTGCCATTGTTTAACGACATCGTCAATATATACTAAACAATGCTGGGGACATTGGGCAGCCTTGTTTGACACCTTGATTTGTTTTAATTATTTTATTACTATCATTGATTGATACATTTGTAGCGTAGTATAGACTCTGGATTGCTCTTGTCAAATGTTCTGGATAGCCTCTTCTATGCATTATTTATCAGAGTTTGCTTTGTGATACCGGTAATCTATCAAAGGTTTTCTCGTAATCTATAAATAATATACAGGGACATCATTTTATTTTTACTTCAATTTTTATTGTACCTGAGTTTTTGAACGAACTTCACTCCCACCCCTTCTACTAATGAAGTTACAACTGTCCTCCACACACAGATCCAAGACCGCATATAGTAAACAGCACTGAGTTAGTGAGTATAGTACGTTCCAGAAATATGTTCGCGTTTTCCAGTGACGAAAGAGCTTTCAATATTGAATCATATTTTCGCACAGGTGCTGTCCGTTTGTCCTCCACCTGCTTCTGTTCGCCCCTCTGTAAAAGCTGGGCTGTCTTAGCTCTTTTCTGAAAACATTAATTTCTGTTAGGAATTGGACGTTTACGTAATATTATACAACTGTTTAAAATAACTTAAATAAAAGGGCCTCCTTAAGTAATTAACTGGCACGTGATTTTCCCCCTTTCTACTATCCTGCGACATAATCACTTGGACGGACAATAGAGAGCATGTCTGAGTAATTTTATCTGTGCAGTCAGGCAGAAGTGAAGATTGAATCTACAGTACCTACGTAAGGTACTCTTTCATAGAGTAGGTACAGAAATATTTCAACATGAGTTACTAGTACGAAGGACGAAACTGGCAATTGGAATTAGATGCAATAGTCTATAGTACGATAATATGCACAAAACAACTGAAGCCTGTATCGAAATGAACGGCCACCATTTTCAAAAATGTGTATAAATATTCATATTATGATTATTTTTCAATTTAACTTCATTCTCTATATCGTACGCTAATGTGCTGTAGACAGTATAATATACACTGCATAATGAATATGTTCGCATGGATAACTCAGTTCCTGAGTAAAAACACTTATTCTTAATACAGTACTGTATTAAGATTAAACAAAAACCTAATGAAAATTATCGAATTGAAAATCGCGATATTTCCTAGTTTACGTAAATGGATGAACTAGTTTTCTTCCCTCCTATACCTAGTAAAGTGATTTGTTTGTGTGTTACGCCAGTATCATCGAACTTCAGTCGTGGAAGGGGGAGCAATCTGTGTTTCCAGTTCTCTAAAGGTATATAGCCAGGTTAATATTAAAAATGTTAGTAAAAATAAAATGATGTCCCTGTATAAGTTGGAAGGTTAAATTCTCGTCTTTTCTGGATAATCTGTTCTATTACGAATATACAGTCTGAACAAGAGCGCCCTTTTCGAAATCAGTTCTGTTCTTCTGTAAGCATATATTCATTTATTATATTTAATCGACGAGTTATTATCGTGGCGAATAGTTTATAGCTTGTGTTTAATAAACATATGCCTCTGTAGTTTTGACAGTCATTCCCATTTCCTTTTTTAAATATTGAATATATCTTTCCTCTCTTCCATTCAACTGGAATTTTACATATCTTCCAACAGATATTTAGTATTTCTAAAAATATTATCTTTGCTTTATCTGGCTACTTCATCCCTCTTAACCCCAAATATTTTTAAGCATCTTATTCTCAAACACCTTTAACCTCTGTTCCTCTTCAAAGTAAGAGTCCAAGTTTCACAACCATACAGAACAATCGGTAATATGGCTGTTATATAAATTCTAACTTTCAGGTTTTTTGAGAGCAGACTAGATGACAAAAGCGTCTCAAACGAATAATACCAGGCATTTCCCATATTTATTCTGCGTCCTGTCATTGTGTTGGAATAATAAAATTGTTCTGATGATCATGTGCTTCTTTCAGCGCGGTATGTCTTTAACTCATTTCTTTTTCAATTCGTTTATTTAATGAGGCTGTATCAACTACTACGTTATTTAGCGTCGATGATATTGGTGATAGCGAGATGAGGCGGAGGATTCGCCATGTGCTTCGTATCACACTTGGGGAAAACCTCGGAAAAATTCCAGCCAGGTAACCAGCCCAAGCGCGAAGCGAATCCATTCCGGAACAGTAGGCAAACGCGCTACCGCCTGAGCTATGCCGATGGCCAACTCAAAATTATTCTCATAGGTCGGTATTTCTTTGGTGCTATAAATGTACGAATCCTAAGCAATCTTACAAACAGAATTTGAGATGATTCAAATTTTCTAAATTATTTTGTATTTCAAATCCAAATGTCAATTCCTCTGTTTTCCATGGATTCCATTTCATCTTAACTCCAGCCTCTCAGCCATTCTCATTTTATTTTCTGTCCTCTGAATTCCACTTCCGTATCATTCGGAGCCGTTTGTGTTGTGCCATTTTTTTACTAATGTCTATAATGTTACTCTCCATTTAATATTTTTTATAATTCTTTCTTCTATTGTAATGTTATTCTTATTTCGCTATTCCTTATTGCAAAAATATAATTTCAACACTAATTTATATTGGCTGAGAATAAGATTCTTAGGAAAATATTTGGGGCTAAGAGGGATGAAGTTACAGGAGAATGGAGAAAGTTACACAAAACAAAACTGCACGCATTGTATTCTTCACCTGGCATAATTAGGAACATTAAATCCAGACGTTTGAGATGGGCAGGGCATGTAGCACGTATGGGCGAATCCAGAAATATAGAGTGTTAGTTGGGAGGCCGGAGGGAAAAAGAACTTTAGGGGGGCCGAGACGTAGATGGGAAGATAATATTAAAATGGATTTGAGGGAGGTGGGATATGATGATAGAGAATGGATTAATTTTGCTCAGGATAGGGACCAATGGCGGGCTTATTGAGGGCGGCAATGAACCTCCGGGTTCCTTAAAAGTAAGTAAGTAAGTAAGTAAGTAAGTAAGTAATTTATATTGACAGGACTGACCCAAACATCGTGAAAATTGTTACATAGGCCTAACATAATTACGAACCTGAAATAATGTTTATTGAAATTCGAGATTCCAAAATCGCTGAATAGAATTACGAAATACTAAATTGGGAATATCAGAATCTGCGATACTTTTGGCAAACATATTTTTTCCCAGGTTTATAATACTACTGTAGGAGTAACTGAATGCATTAAGGTGATATCAGACGTCCTTCAACGTACGAAGCAGTTCGCGATAGTACGATGTGCACGTTATTATTCCTTAAGATAATGTTTATTTACTTATCTTATATTGCAATTCACGGAGTAAGATACGGAAAACTCCTGATTAAGAGACAATCCCAATGTGTAAAAGTACGATCTTACGTTGTAATGATGATTTATCAATTCAACTGCAGAGAAGATAAACTAATACATAAAATTTCAGTTTTCAGAGCGATCCGCGACGTTGTAAGTTATTTGCAGTATGTTACAAGGATTGAAATTGAGGTTTTACGGGTGAGTTGAAATGTTTACGGTCCAAGCATAACTAAAGCCGAAATTTCGAAACGAATTCGTAAAACACTTTCAGTTCATGTAACGCACATGTATTTTCTTCCATATTCTGTCGATTTTCATTATTTTTAGTAAATGAAACGTACAGCAGAGTTCGTATAGGTCAGTTTCTGTCAGATGCGTTTCCAATTCACCGTGGGCTAAAGCAAGGAGATGCACTATCACCTTTACTTTTTAACTTTGCTCTAGAGTATGCCATTAGGAAAGTTCAGGAAAACAGATAGGGTTTGGAATTGAACGGGTTACATCAGCTGCTTGTCTATGCGGATGACGTGAATATGTTAGGAGAAAATCCACAAATGATTAGGGAAAACACGGGAATTTTACTTGAAGCAAGTAAAGAGATAGGTTTGGAAGTAAATCCCGAAAAGACAAAGTATATGATTATGTCTCGTGACGAGAATATTGTACGAAATGGAACTATAAAACTTGGAAATTTATCCTTCGAAGAGGTGGAAAAATTCAAATATCTGGGAGCAACAGTAACAAATATAAATTATACTCGGGAGGAAATTAAACAGAGAATAAATATGGGAAATGCCTGCTATTATTCGGTTGAGAAGTTTTTATCATCATCCAGTCTGCTGTCAAAAAATCTGAAAGTCAGAATTTATAAAACAGTTAAATTACCGGTTGTTCTGTATGGTTGTGAAACTTGGACTCTCACTTTGAGAGAGGAACATAGGTTAAGGGTGTTTGAGAATAAGGTACCTCGGAAAATCTTTCGGGCTAAGAAGGATGAAGTGACAGGAGAATGGAGAAAGTTACACAAAGTAGAACTGTACGCATTGTATTCTTCACCTGATATAATTAGGAACATTAAATCCAGACGTTTGAGATGGGCAGGGCATGTGGCACGTATGGGCGAATCTAGAAATGCATATAGAGTGTTAGTTGGGAGGCCGGAGGGAAAAAGATCTTTGGGGAGGCCGAGACGTAGATGGGAAGATAATATTAAAATGGATTTGAGGGAGGTGGGATATGATGATAGAGACTGGATTAATCTTGCTCAGGAAAGGGACCTATGGCGGGCTTATATGAGGGCGGCAGTGAACCTCCGGGGTTCCTTAAAAGCCGGTAAGTAAGTAATTAAATAAGTAAATGAACATTAACATGTACGTATTGAACAAGCGGTAGAAAAGGACATCCCTAAAATGTGCTCAGAATGAACTGGCCTGTATGCATTGTTGAAGTTGGTGAACGAACTACTCTCATTACGAGGTTATCCATGCAGGAACAATTGATAGACTGAAAATCATGAAGGGAGGTTTGGACGGATATTTTGAAGTCCGAAAAGAAGTATTAGATAAATGTAACGAAGCGATGAGAGAATGATCCAAGGAGGTAGAAATTTTATAGAAGTTTCACAAATTGAACAAATTCTGGTATGTACGAATTTCACAATCGATAGAAGTATTATTCCATCGATTTGTGTAATGGATAACGTGAATCTGCACAATAAATATAAACATGTTGTAAATGTAGGCTTAAATGCTTATTATTTACTAATTTCAATGTTATTCCATGGGGTTGTAGGTCAATTCCAAAATACTGTTGTATGAAATGTTAAAAATTCAATCCTAATCTTATTTTTGTTTTAATTCATTATATCGCATTTGTTTGTTAATACTAATTTTTAAGTTATTGGCATGATACCATTACGGGGCCGGTCATTGATCAATTGATAGGTCATGAGCAAGCAGATGGTGCGTCGCTGCTGTAGACACTTTTCAGCAGGACACCAAAATGTGCATGACGAGAAGCGCAGTGGGAGGCCAACCATCATCACAGACGACGACCTTGTGGAGCAACGCGTCATCTGCTTGCTCATGATGTTAGGCCCATAGACCTGGCACAGCTGACGATCAATTTCAATTGGCGCTATGCCCTGTGCATTCAAAAACTTTATCACTGATCGCACTTCACATGCGGCGGGAGCTGGAATAGGAGCGTCCATCTTCAAGCAATGAAACGAAACTACTGAGAGCACTCGGAAAGTTCCGCTAGCGCATGCGCCATGCCAGGATATTACTCTATCACGTACACACAGTCGCTTCGCGCAACATATGGTTTGCTAGCTGTGGGACGAGTGGGAAAGTTACTTTATGGACGCGCCTCGTAATAGACTAATACGAGGGGGATCCAGGAAATAACGACCGTTCGCGCATACCCGCCGCGCAGCTGACTCCCCTTCCTTGTTTGAAGGTCAACTGGCTTCCTTAACATGTGTTCTCATAATGTTGTGAGTACTGGTTGCAACAAGTCGCCATTGTGCATTTTGTGTTACTTCAAAATGAACGACGTGATTGATAATCCCGCCGACTGTGAGGTGAGGAGTGTGATTCGATTTTTGAATGCCCGACATTTGAAACCTGCAGAAATTTACCGGCAATTGAAAGAAGTGTATGGTGATACTGTAATGAATGAAAGAAATGTGAGAAAATGGTGCGAAATGTTCAACAATGGGCGAACAAATATCCACGATGAAACTCGACCCGGACGCCCATCACTCATCACAGAAGACCTGAAGACTAAAGTGAACGACAGAATCTTGCAAGACATCACTCGACGAATTGCATATTGCCTTTCCTGACATTTCTCGTTCTTTGCTTGGTGAAACTGTGTCGCAACATCTTGGCTACCACAAAATCTGTGCACGATGGGTTCCACGGCAACAGAGTGACCAACACAAAACTCAGAGAATGGCTTCAGCATTGACATTCTTGATGCGATATCACAGAGATGGAGACGCCTTTCTTGATCAAACTGTGACTGGTGATGAGACCTGGGTGTCTCACAACACCTCAGAGACCAAGCGCCAATCACGTCAGTGGCATCATCCCTCATCACCCAAGAAACCGAGAAAATTCAAACAGACTCTCTCAACACAAAAAGTCATGGATACTGTCTTTTGGGATCGCAAAGGTGTTCTTTTGCTGGATTTCATGCCAAAAGGCACTACGATCAATGCAAATCGTTATTGTGAGACTTTACGAAAACTACGGCGAGCCATCCAAAACAAGACCTGAGGAATGCTTTCGAGAGGAGTTGTGCTTCTTCACGACAACGCCTGCCCGCACACTGCTGCTTCAACTCGAGAATTGCTGGATCAATTCGGTTGGGAAATCTTTGATCATCCGCCCTATAGTCCAGACCTTGCTCCTAGCGATTTTCACCTTTTCACTAAGCTGAAAGACTTTCTGGGTGGTACGCGTTTTGGAAGTGATGAAGAGTTGAAGAAGACAGTGAACACCTGGCTTAATGAACTGGCGGCAGAGGAGTATAACACGGGAATTCTAAAGCTAGTGAACAGATACGACAAATGTTTAAATGTAGGTGGTGATTATGTAGAGAAGTAAAGGAAGCTTCAGTTATGTAACAGACTTTGTTTTTTTCAAATAAATATATTTGTTTTAATTATTACAACAAAACGGTCGTTATTTCCTCGATCCCCCTCGTATGTTTTGATAACTTTGTGCCTCTTTTTCCTTAGGTTGTTGTCCATTTCAACTTTTAGCACTGTGTTATGTTTACTTGAAGATTTAGAAATTTTGATTTTGCGAAATGCGTAGCGACATTAAGACATGCTGCCAAAGCGCAGCTCCGGATCAGCAGACAAACGCTCCTACCGACTAAGCTACGTATTATGTAGGTGGCTTTCTAGATAGGGCACAACAAAAAATGAGGAAATAATACAATATGCAAGAAAGAAAGGAATAAGTCAAGGCAGAATTAAAATTAAATGTAATACAAAGGAAAATAGAATAAAATAAGAAAAAAAAACAAGACATTACATAAATCAAAAGATAGGAAAACAAACAAAGTAGGTTATTTTACGACGCTTTATCAACATCATAGTTATTTAGCGTCTGAATGAGGTGAAGGTGATAATGCCGGTGAAATGATTCCGGGGTCCAGCACCGAAAGTTGCCCAGCATTTGCTCATATTGGGTTGAGGCAAAACTCCGGAAAAAACCTCAACCAGATAACTTGCCCCGACCGGAAATCGAACCCGGGCCATCTGGTTTCGCAGCTAGACGCGCTAACCGTTACTCCACAGGTGTGGACGGAAAACTAACTAAGAATGATACAGAGAAAAGAGAAAGAATAAATAGGAGAAATTACAATAAGAAAAAGAAGTGGGAGAAGAGCAGCAGGGGCGAATGCTGGTCACGAAAGTTAGGCTTGCTCTTTTATTGATGGGGGAAGATGGGAGGATATAATTCATCTGGTTTGCAGACTTTCGTGTCTTGTAATAGACAATGTTAAAGTATTTAAATTGTCAAAGCCACTTTTACACCATACACCGTTATCTGTAGAAAATAACAAACACGGCCAACAAAACAGTTTATTCAGTTTTTTCGACCCTGCCAACCAATGCGTATTGTTGTATTGAGATGCACTGAAGGAGCGCACATAACTTATTCTCTATTTTTCTCCTTATGCTGTCTTTTTTAAATCTGGGAGCCCTGGACATGGTCTGCCGTTCTTTATAATGTCGGTCTTCGCTTGAATAGTCCTCCGGGAAAATGGATTTAATAATGAAATTTCAATAACACACATTTCCGAACTCATTGCAACACTTCAAATTAACGTTTAAGAACTAATAATACATGCAGCACTTAACATATGCATTCCGCTCATAAAATTACATTACACTCGCAAATCACAGCACATTCACTGGTAAAAACTGCTGCCAAACAGTGTTGCCAACTCGATTCTTAAACATCCGTTGTGAAGCCTTGCATAAACCGCTAAATTGCTATATTGTCAATGTAAAATTATATTATTTTGCCGCTGTGAGTGCTAAAAATACCCGCTAAATCCGTAGATCAGCAATACAAGTTTCATAAATTTTACCCGCTAAACTAACGCCGAAAAACGCTAGATCTAGCGGGAAGACCGCTGAATTGGCAACACTCCTGCCATCTGTGTAACGTTAAATAGTCGGTGTAGCTCTCGGACCAGAGCTTCATACAGCATATATAACAGAAGCATGTGCTACTGGGACGGATTAGAAGGAAGGCACTTGCGCGCGCATCACATTCTCGCTGTTTCTACGTCTATCCTGTAGCTCCGAGAAACGAGCAAGCGTTGCGATCTTTCGGTATGCAACCTGTGGATGGTATTATGCCTAGACATTATTACAAAAATCAAAAGAAATTTTAATGTACGTAATCCCATTTTGAGAAATACACATTCTACGAAAATATTGGGCTTGCGCAGCAAGCATAGCATGCCCGGAGAAATCGCCTCTGAAGAGCAGCATGTAAAGAAATAAAAAATAAAAGGAGAATGAGGGAATAAATACAATAACAAAGTAAATAAATAAAGGTCCATGGAAAGAAATAATAATGAGAAGGAAGAATGGGAGGAAACGAAGAAAGATAACAGAGATGAGCTTATTTGTAACTTTCTAATTCCGACTGCAATACTACGCATCTCCGTCCGTGGGACAGGCAGGTATGTATCATGACAGAGTGTTCCACGAAACGACTGTCACACAAGCGCACGGATTCGGTTCGTGACCCTTTTACCCAATGAGCGTTTTCAACCACTGCACCTGACTTGCAGTCTGCATGTGTTCATGGTACCGCTACTCCTTTACTATTCCTTTATTAAAAGCATTTCACACCCCAATTACGTAAGATAGATAGAAATTGATAGTATTCATGATACTATAAACGACTACGCCGAGTTTGTGGTTCAAGCTCTAGCGTGCTGGTCTTCCATACAGGCGACCCAGGTTCGATCACCGCCAGGTCGTGAAAGAATTTGGGGTGGACAAACTAGACGTTGCAGATATATTTTTTCGGGGTACTCCCGTTTCCCTCTATCATTCCGTAATAAGCTGAGGTAAAGTCTTGGGGCTCCGAGTTCAGGGGCTTGTCAGAGGATGGTACCTAGCTCTGTCAGGGATGCACGGTGGCCCACCTGTTAGCGTCGGATTAAAGAATACCAATCGAGCCACCTGTCGGATTTGGATAATAATCATCACGCAAAATAGGCTAATGTGAGACTAAGTGCAAGGTTTCATTCCGAGTCGGTTTTCTAAAAGCCAGGACAAGCCAAGATACGAAACTTACGTCTTATTTTATATTATTAATAATATTGAAACTCACTTCCTGACAGTACCTGCTGGAAGTATTGCCATCTTGTGTTATATATAATTCAAATCACATCATTCACAGAACCTGTTTCATTAAACTCATTCACTAAATTTATTATTGTTTTCTATACGGATAACAGAGAGGGTTTGGAATTGAACGGGTTACATCAGCTGCTTGTCTATGCGGATGACGTGAATATGTTAGGAGAAAATCCACAAACAATTAGGGAAAACACGGGAATTTTACTTGAAGCAAGTAAAGAGATAGGTTTGGAAGTAAATCCCGAAAAGACAAAGTATATGATTATGTCTCGTGACCAGAATATTGTACGAAATGGAAATATAAAAATTGGAAATTTATCTTTTAAAGAGGTGGAGAAGTTAAAATATCTTGGAGCAACAGTAACAAATATAAATGATACTCGGGAGGAAATTAAACACAGAATAAATATGGGAAATGACTGATATTATTCGGCTGAGAAGCTTTTATCATCATCCAGTCTGCTGTCAAAAAATCTGAAAGTTAGAATTTATAAAACAGTTATATTACCGGTTGTTCTTTATGGTTGTGAAACTTGGACTCTCACTTCGAGAGAGGAACAGAGGTTAAGAGTGTTTGAGAATAAGGTGCTTAGGAAAATATTTTGGTCTAAGATGGATGAAGTTAAAGGAGAATGGAGAAAGTTACACAACACAGAACTGCACGCATTGTATTCTTCACCTGACATAATTAGAAACATTAAATCCAGACGTTTGAGATGGGCAGGGCATATAGTACGTATGGGCGAATCCAGAAATGCATATAGAGTGTTAGTTGGGAGGCCGGAGGGAAAAAGACCTTTAGGCAGGCCGAGACGTAGTTGGGAATATAATATTAAAATGGATTTGAGGGAGGTGGGATATGATGATAGAGAATGGATTAATCTTGCTCAGGATAGGGACCAATGGTGAGCTTATGTGAGGACGGCAATGAACCTCCGGGTTCCTTAAAAACCAGTAAGTAAGTATACGGAACTGGATGGTCTGGAATTTACGTCTACAATTCTCCCTTGTTCTACGACACGATTTGTGCTTGCTCCATGGAACCTTCACCATAGGATTCCCTCCAAGTTAGGTTCCTGAGGAATATAATTTGTAGTTATTCGTCCCGACTCTACGCTCGTCATTCATAGATATCGCTAGTGCCGAGAAGCGTAGACCCCTCATAATAGTTCGTCATAGACTATCCAGAGTGCACCGCGAGAGAGGGATCTACATTATATCGTAATAAATTATGATAATGGAGAATTGTTGGGATGTCACAAGTGAATCGGAGTACCTGGAGAAAACCCCTGTTGCCGTACCCAACACAAGCTATAAATTCAGGGTGGATCGAACAGGATTTGAATCTGGGCCTTCTAGTTTATATGCGCAATGCCCGAGGACTAAGCCACCGTAGCTATTTGTAGTTGTTATGCATGCTCTGGTTGGATGATCGTTCACCTCTGGTGAGGCTTCTGGACGTGAAACCAGTAGCCGGCGAGTCGGTAATGGTCCTTCATGGGCTGTTCATACTACGCATAGAAGATTCTGCAAGATTTGCCCATGAGGCTAGCGAGCTAAACCTCGGCTGACGGAGGAAAATCGTGAGAAATTTAAAAGTTCCATTTCTTTAAACAAAATTTAGTCATATTTTAATCAGCTACCTACTATGTGATTTAGCGTAAATGGATGGTATATGGAGAGGATTCGCCATGTGATTACCCGACATTCGCCTAAGAATTTCGGAAAACCTAGGAGAAAATTCAACCAGGTAATGAGCCTAAGCGGGGATAAAAACCCATGCCCGAGTGGTGTAGCTCCGGATCAGCTGGAAAACGTGCTACCGCCCGAGTCACCTCCGGGGGCTGTTATAATGTTAAACTTCAGCTTAGGTGAAATATATAGGTACTAAACTAACTGGTTACATTTTGGTTGTGCACTATCTCTAATGCATACCTGTATATGCCGGAACCGCCACTGCTTCCAATAAAAGGAAGCTAGGTAAAACATATAACACTAACGGTATTAAACTATCTGGTTATATTTTGGTTGTGCACTATCTCCAATGCATACCTGTATATACCGAAACCGCCACTGCTCCCAATATAAGGAAACTAGGTGAAACATATATCACTAACGGTATTAAACTAACTGGTTATATTTTGGTTGTGCACTATCTCCAATGCATACCTATATATGCCGAAACCGCCACTGCTCCCAATATAAGGAAGCTAGGTAAAACATATAACACTAACGGTATTAAACTATCTGGTTATATTTTGGTTGTGCACTATCTCCAATGCATACCTGTATATGCCGGAACCGCCACTGCTCCCAATATAAGGAAACTAGGTGAAACATATAACACTAACGGTACTAAACTAACTGGTTATATTTTGGTTGTGCACTATCTCCAATGCATACCTGTATATGCCGGAACCGCCACTGCTCCCAATATAAGGAAACTAGGTGAAACATATAACACTAACGGTACTAAACTAACTGGTTACATTTTGGTTGTGCACTATCTCCAATGCATACCTGTATATGCCGGAACCGCCACTGCTCCCAATATAAGGAAACTAGGTGAAACATATAACACTAACGGTACTAAACTAACTGGTTACATTTTGGTTGTGCACTATCTCCAATGCATACCTGTATATGCCGAAACCGCCACTGCTCCCAATATAAGGAAACTAGGTGAAACATATAACACTAACGGTACTAAACTAACTGGTTATATTTTGGTTGTGCACTATCTGCAATGCATACCTGTATAACTTATGCCGAAACCGCCACTGCTCCCAACATAAGGAAGTTCTTGATTATCTCTATCTCACATTTCCCAGATTCAATCCCTGATGATGACATTATTATGAAATAATAAATTAAGCAGAGTTTTCCTATGATTCATTGATTAAATATATATTTTTTTTCAATGTCATCAGGTTGTCTTTAGACATTATGCTGGTTTTCTCTCATGACAATGGATTTCTTTGTAACTCACTTCTGAGGTTGGGGCGCCTGAAAGGCGGAGTTAACGTAGCCCAGATGATATCATCATCATCATCCTTGCATGTATTGGGCCTAGTGGCCCGTTACGGTCTCTTGCCAACTCTTGAACGGTCTGCCCATGGATCTCTTGCCCACAGGATGGTAATTTAAAATTTGGCGTGGAATTCTAGAACGAGGCATTCTGATGACATGTGATCTCCAGTTTTGTCTGTATTTCTGTAGGTATTCCGTAATCGGTTCAATCTGCAGTTCTTTCATAATGTCAAAATTTTTAATGTGATCCATTCTCGTGTATCCCGCTGTACGACGCATAAATCTCATTTCTGCCGCCGTTAATCTTTGTGAATCAATATTACGAATCGTTCAAGCTTCACTACCAAAACAGAGTATAGGTCTGCCCAATGTTTTATAAATTCTGGTGCGCGTGTGTTTTTGTACTAAGGTTGGTTTGAATATCTGATTAATTATCCCCATTGCTCTGTTGAATTTCATAATTTTCTCATTCAAATCCTTTTCTTCTTCATATGAAATTTGGTAACCGAGATAACTAAAATTTTTGACTTGTTCGATGACCTTATTATTGATGCAAATTTTGCTACGGACTGCTTCCTTCCCCCCCCCCCCAAAAAAAAGCCATCACTTTAGATTTGTCAATTGAAATTTCCATATTGAAACTTTCTGCCATTTGATTAAAGTTGTAATTTTTTTTATTTTAGTAGGTTATTTTACGACGCTTTATCAACATATCTGGTTATTTAGCGTCTGAATGAGATGAAGGTGATAATGCCGGTGAAACGAATCCGGGGTCCAACACCGAAAGTTACCCAGCATTTGCTCATATTAAAGTTGTAAATCAAACGTTGTAAATTATCTTCTGAAGTTGCCATAAACACAATATCATCAGCAAATAATAAGGTATATATTTGGGACAAACGACTTATCGGTATACTTCCATGTGGTTTCAATCTCCATTCCTTAATAATGTGATTCATGTATATTATAAATAATAGAGGAGATAAACTACAACCCTGTCTCACTCCTTGATTTATTCGTTTCCATTCTGAATATTTGTTTTCAATCCTAACCTGTATATGATTATTATTATAAATATTGTAATTAATAGCTGTTATTAATTGATTTGGAATACCACTATGTGCTATAATATTCAATAATTTGTTTCTATCTACTCTGTCGAAGGCTTTCTTCATATCAATAAATGCCAGGTGGGTTACAATATTAAATTCTCTCTGTTTTTCGATCAAAAGCTTCAGTGTAAAATATCCATCTGCACATGGTCTGCCTTTTCGGAATCCATTTTGTGCTTCATCCAGTGTATGTCATAAAATTGGTTCAATTTAATTTTTAGTAATTTGGTACAAATTTTGTAGCCAGAATTGAGAAGGCTTATTCCTCTAAAGCAGACGTCTCCAAAAGCTTACTCGCGAGTAAGCCCCTGAACGGAACCGAAGCCAGTACGATGAGCGCGCTCCGCCTCACCCATCCCCACCTGCACTGTTCTCCATGTTTATGCGCAAACGAAGAGCAGTGGCGGACTGCCATTATTATTGTGTTGGTCGGCGTGTTCCACCGTTTCACAATTCTTCTAATCATGGACGTAGTACATTCAAGGATGAATAGGAAGAGACATTTTTTTTGAGTTAGTGGGAAGAATGTGAAACGCTTAATTTGTTCGAAAATTCTTAAGGGTGTGTTAAAATTCAACATGCGACGACAATACTCGACTCTTCACAAAGAATATCATACAATTACAGGCATGGTGGACATTTGAAAATAATTTATTTTGAGGCTATCTGTATAAATGTTGGTTATACATAATAATCAGTATATTACAATACGTTTGCACTCAGTTCCGCATGATTTACTTATAGTTTTTTGTTTAATTTTAGGTGAAGTGCTTAGGCCTACAAATATTTTTATAAATATAAAACAAGAAAATACAAACACAAATCATACACGTGTTCTCAGTCTTAAACAAAAAAAGCTTCTTGCTAGCTATGTTCTAGCTTGGAATATTGGAAAATCAATGAAGCCCTATACAGAAGTATCATTTGTAAAATCGTGCATACAGAACGTTACTAAAATACTGTGTCCAGAACAAAGTCAAAGTTTAAGAAAATTAAATTGTTTCCAATTACAGTTCAGAGAAGGAATTTCAAGATTGTAAACGTAATTGAATCTGAAGTCGAAACCACCATTAACCAGTTTGTAGCTTACTCACTTGCATTGGACGAAAGCACAGATAGAAATGGCGAAGCTTACCTAGCCATTTTTATTCGAGGAGTTAATGAACATTTTACTGTGTCTGAATGTCTTCTAGATGTAATTACAAAATTCAACTGGAGAAGATCTTTTCCAAGCACTGAAAGACACCATAGAACAGAAGAGCTTGAATTTGCAATGACTTGGGTCAATAGCAGCAGAAGGGGTTCCAGCTTCATAGTATGTCAAAATAATATACAAACGTATGATATTTCTTATTCTTTTGATGTTATTACAGTAAGCAGACCCTTGCCGCGATCCCCCACTGACCGCTCCCATCTGTTGAGGTACGAGTCTCTCCCCCTTCTCTAGCCTTACAGCACACTGTGTTCGGCGGGCAGCATCGACAGCACGAATGACGAGACGCTTTATGGAGACCTCTGCTCTAAAGTTATCACAGTTGCTTGTAACACCTTTTTTTGTGTACCGGAATTACTATTGCTCTTTGCCAACTTTCTGGTGGAGAATTCTCATCGTTAAATATTCTGTTCAAGAAAAGTATGATATGGTATGGATAATCATGATTATGTACCGCCAGGGGAGGTAATCTACACTTATCACAGATTAAATATAAAAACCTAAAAAATGAACACTATCGGCATTGGTATTGGGCAGACAGTTCTTCCGGTTCTTCCTTCCTCTGTTGCTCTGGATAATGTGTGCATGAATGCCTTCTTCGCCTGCTCGTAATCCTGTCCAAGTGTAAACAACTAAGCGACCAGCTTTAATCCCAAGGAGCACCGGCATCGGCACCTCTAACAGAACCGAGCCAACTTATCGCACTATCAAAAGCAAAGCACGCCACAGTTTCACACAGAGTTGCGCCCGACCTTCAAATGAAGGTTAATGATCAGAAATGTTAATACTTTTAAGGCAATTTAATTCCGAATATGTATGGTAAGACTTTCCTGTGCTAAATTGCAACGTACCTCGTTTACATGTTTCGACCTATTTATGGGTCATCTTCAGAAGTGGTCGTTATTGGTCTTGGCGCCACTTGTTCTGTTTCCTGTGAGGGTGTGTTCCTGTGGTATAGTGTACAGTCAAAGAGTGTGTGTGTTTTGAAGTTGAGTTGTGTGTTGAGAATTTCGTTGGGGTGTGTTTTTGTGTGTCTGTATATTTCATATTGTTCTAGTGTGTTTAGTTTCTGGCTTTTTGGTTGGATGTGTAGTATTTCCATGTCTGTGTTGATGTCTCTGTGGGTGTGGTTAGCATTTGTGATGTGTTCTGCATATGTGGAGGTGTTTTGTAATTTTGTTATGGCTGTGATGTGTTCTTTGTAACGTGTTTGATATGATCTGCCTGTCTGTCCTATGTAGAAGTTGTTGCAGGTGTTACATTTGAGTTTGTATACGCCTGTGTGGTTGTATTTGTTTATTTGTGTTGTTTGTGTGTTGAGGTGTTTTTGTAGAGTGTTATTTGTTCTGTATGTGATGTTGTAATTTAATTTGTTGAATGAGGTTGCATTTTGTGTTCTTGTGTTTGTGTTGTATTCTTATGTTTTTTGTGATTATGTTTTGTCTTACGTATTATGTTGTCTATTATGTTAGGGTTGTATCCGTTTTCTTGTGCTATGTATTTGATTGTGTTTAGCTCTTCGTTGTAAACTTGTTGGTTCATTGGTATGTTGAGTAGTCTGTGTACCATTGTTCGGAATGCATATTCGGATACATATTCCGAAGTGATACAGTGTTAAAAGTTGTGTAATCAAGATGTATAAAATTTAATTCAGTGGAAAAACGATAATCCGTTTCACCATCTGGTGAACTAACCAAAGAACCCTCTCAGGATGTCCTCAATACATGGATCCCAAATTCGCTACAAGCCAATAAGTATCTTATTATTACAGCTTTGTGAAGTTATTTTATTTTGGTCTAACAACAATTTATTTTTGTTTCCCGCTTAGGTTCAATGATAGCAAGTATAAATACAAGCCAATCGGGGACGGATTCGATTCCGTTAAGGCGAGTTAAAACGGAATAATGCTGCGAGAAGAAAAAAGTTGAGAAGGAAACTTCCTGTGTAAAGTTGGACTGAGTTATAATAACCTCCATGCAAGGAATGAAGACCTATCTACCTGTAGCCATTCGTTGTACGGTTCCCAATCGCTGTTCTCGTTGATAAGCTATAAGCTCCATCTTCCATCCTTGTTGTGTCACTTCCAATGCAGTTTTAACTTGGTCTTCCCCAATGTCTTCTTTCAATTCGTAAGCCTATCCACTTTATCTGTGAAGCCTCGTCAATCATTCTCTGAACATGCCCGAACCACAATCTAAACGACATTTCATACAAGTTGAGAGGATGCGAAGGCATTTTTTTCCCCTTCTACTTGCCCTGGGTCCGTCAGTTACAGACCGGTAGCTGTTGCCTCTTATACCTGCACCCCCTAAACTGTACACACTAGAAAATAAAGTATTAACTAAAGTACATAAGTGGATATAAAATACAGTGACACAGATGTTTGACAATTACATTTTTCAGTATATTTTAGTGTCGTTCTTAAAATATTTTCAACTAATAAATAATTAAATTAAGGAATGTTAGTTTGTATTATTAAGACGGGAGGGGGGGAGTGACACAGGGCAGATTGTCCCATTGTGTATGCTGTAGAGAAGCAACTAGCAGTGAAGAAAACATTTATCTTCTGCTGTACCAATTGATATAAACAGCAATAAAATGAAATACAAACGCTTAGTATAGACTTTCGAAATATATATTACCGGTAAACACTTTAAATAATAAAATTTGTCACTATGTTGAAAATGAATTAGTCGAACGTTAGTAAGATGGACAGTAGCATCTTCCCCTTCACTAATGGTAGAGAGTCTGGGTAGAGGGGAAAGCCTATCAACCAACTGAAATGGGGAATAGTACATACAGTCACGAAGCTCAATAGGTAGGAAATATGCATCCATAGATAGTTGCTAACCACTAGGATCGCTACTATCGCCTCATCACAGACAAGGCGAAATAGTACTTGCACAGTCTATTGTTCCTAGTACCCTCATCAACTCAAGCTTCGTGATTGTATATACTAGACTGTGCCCGAACCATGTTAACCTCTTTTTATTTCACCTATCATTGCACGTGGACTATTCATCAATTACTTTATTCGTATATTTCTTATTTCACCCACCATAGATATTCTTGCTGATCTCGAACAGTCCATACCCAGTCCAATTTATTTCGTTCCGACATTGTCCATACTTTTGTTCCGTACACGACAAAGATTATCACCAATATGTTATAAATTTGTGTTTTTGTGTTCTGTATAATTTTCCAGCTCCATGAAACTGAATTAACATAATATTACTAGTGTTCTGTTTCATAAAATTATTAGTTAATAATGTTAGTTGTTAGTATAAAAGCTCATAATATTGGTAAAAAATATATAATAATCCATATTAGTAAAGTGTTTCATAAAGCAGTAGAGCTAATAAAATTTACTTATATTATTAGAATTATTTCTATAAGTGTATTTTAACTAATAATTCGATTATTGATGGAAAAATAAATGCAGTATAGGGTTATATTTTGAGGAAAAGACTGTGGGAAACAATTGAAGAGTACAAGGAAAGAACTAGCTTTTTCCACTTTTCTTGAAAGAATGAGTTACGCGAGTTTTGTGCAGTAGGATTCCATGTAGTTCAATCCTATGAATGAAACACTGTGACAATGTGAACAGTCTAAGTTCTATGACAGATTTAAGATTTGGTATGCAATGAAATTGCAGCAGTATGCTAAAGACAGACTTTAAAATGCTCTCCTGAACAATTTGCTAAAGTAGACTGAGCTCGTTCTTTTCCTGTACCTAATTCTGATTCAAATAGTGATGAAGGGGGAATATGTCCGTCACCCAAGAAATGTTAGACCAAGAATATCTTATAATTATATGGGACAAACATAGGGAACAATGAGAGTATGTTATTAAATTTTAGATTAAATTTTGAAACATTTCTGTATGTGTTTGAGAGAATTGGTAACATGTTAGAACATCCCACTGCAAGGAATTAAGCAATGTCCTCAAACCAACGGCTTCAAATTGCTCTGGATGTTGACAGCAATACGCGTTTTCTAAAATGTTTTTAAGCCAGCGGTGGCGAAAATGTAATCGTGCGCCGAGCCACTGTGTAACCTGCAACGTGCATAGCACCTATGGAGGGAGGCGGACACCCGAAGGGGAAGTGAAGCAACTGTCTGACTTATTAACGGATTTTCATTTTCCTTATATCTAGTACTAAAATATAATTTTATACAGTACAATGCTACAAAGTAATGTTTAGCACGTGTAACGAAGAAAGAAATGAACAATATCACAACCTAAAATTAACTGTCTTCAGAATGTCTCTGCGACAAAGTTTCAAAATCAGGAATTGTGTCACTTACTGCCAGTAGTAGTTGATCACGAAGGTATTTGTCTATCAGTCGTGATCTAAATTTGGTTTTTACTATTTTCATTGCTGAAAATTATTTTTTCACAAACGTAAGTTGTAGCGAACAGAGCAAGCGAAAGAACGAAGCTTCGGATATTTATTTTTTGGCAAAAATTTGAAAGGTTGAACATTTGTCAAGTCCTTATATCTAGCTTTCATTTAACATCACATTGTAAATTTGTGAGTTTAAATGGAAGATCTAACCGCATTATTCGTACATCTGCTGAAAAAGGATCGAAGTACAGAGATAATAATAATAATAATAATAATAATAATAATAATAATAATAATAATAATAATAATAATAATAACAACACTTAACCTTTTAATGTTTCATCAGTGACATGTAGTATAATGCCGTTTTATGTTATACAACCACTTTCCTCGTAATACTCGTGAACAAATCATATATTTAATATTCTCATCATATTGGCAGCAAAAAAATGCGTCCTCCCATCCTACTTTGAAACTTTCATTTTTGTAGAGGTACATGGTTTCGAGAGAGGCATTGCGACGATACGCCACTCGCAGGTCAGAGACAAATACAAATGGAACGGAGTTTGACTCCAGTGATGAGAGGGTGGGGGTTGTGGGAGGTACGAAGCAAAGGAAATGCACAGCTACCATTGCGAGCCACAATGTGCTCGCGAGTTACATTTTCGCAACGGCTGTTTTAAGCATTCCGTTTATCCGTCAGTCCGCTGTTGCACTGACCTCTGTCTTGTTTGTTAGCAATATCTGTATTTACAACAACTGATGTAAACATTCAGCAAGAATTCCAAAACGTTATCTAGGGCTACCTTTCAATATATCAATAGACAGTCTTCTCGGACCTACTGACTTCCCGATTTTCATTAGTTTAATATCCTCTCCCACTTTTTCTCCTCAAGCAGTTCTCCCTTTACCGGCATATTTTCATGACTATTAAACTTTACTACGTCATACTACTTTTGACCAATAAAACGGTACGAAAGGACGTAATTCAACCAATCATGGCTGCTTATCGCACAATTCTATCGCGTCCCTAGCATTTGTTTCTTTGTTTGCCAACATTTGAAACTGCCCTGGTCTGGACGTCAAAAAAAAATATCTATAAGTTATATAAAATTACAAACCACTCCAGTCGATGCACAGTAGTTTCAAATATGACTCGCATTGGCATTCAAGAACAAGAATTAATAAAAATCACTGATCATACCTATGCATCTTCTGAAATCCGATTTACAAATAAATGAAGAGCACCATTCGGAAATCCTGAATAAGTTGAATACACCATGTAGGCCTAAATCAACGAGTTCTACTTCTATTATGCACACGTCCAATATAACATCAATTGAACCACCAAACACATTCAAATTTGAAAATTGTACATTCAATAATTATTCCTTTTAAAATTATTCATTCGGAAATTCTGAATAAGTTGAATACACCATGTAGGCCTAAATCAACGAGTTCCACTTCTATTACGCACACGTCCAATATAATATCAATTGAACCACCAACCACATTCAAATTTTGAAAATTGTACATTCAATAATTATTCCTTTTAAATTATTCATGTTTATTTTTTATGTCATCGTCGTTAATTAAAACTTTTCTAACACTTGTGTATATTAGTTAGGTTATGTTATAGCTTCTGCTGTGAGAGGATAAAAAGAACTTCTGCTATATGATATTATGGATAGTCACGTATCAGAGATTGTTTAATATTAAGATTTATTGAATAGTAATCATTACAGTGTCTGTATAAAGACACTACTGCCATCTAGCATGCATCTAGCGTAATATTTGTAATGTTGAGATGGTACAATAATACATTTGAAGACAGTTGTATTTTCGTAAGTCAATTAATATTTTATTGTATTGGAGTACTTCGTTACTTCTAATCTTTATATACTTTCTTCTAATCGTGTAATAGTCAATTAAATCCCACTCGAGTTTTGATTTTCTCTAGATAAATCAAAACGTCTAGTGAGATTACTGTTGATAATATTCTACTTTAAATTATTCTCTATTCTCAGTAAGTAATGACTTGTAATGTTACATCCACTCATCCATAAAATATGTTGAATTCGCATTTTTCTCTGTTTGACATAATCTCTTTTATAAATGTTCATACTTTCGTTGTTACGAATATATATTTTGGTACCATTCTTCTCATTTCCACTCGACACATCTTATTATATTATATTATCGTTATTTAGACCTATCGACTACTGAGAATATTCCTTTTCTGTTTTTGATGCTTTTCCAATTAACTAAAGCAAGAAGATGCACTATCACCTTTACTTTTTAACTTTGCTCCAGAATATGCCATTAGAAAAGTCCAGGATAACAGAGAGGGTTTGGAATTGAACGGGTTACATCAGCTGTTTCCCTATGCAGATGACTTGAATATGTTAGGAGAAAATCTACAAACTGTTAGGGAGAACACGGGAATTTTACTTGAAACAAGTAAAGAGATAAGTTTGGAAGTAAATAGCGAAAAACAAAATATATGATTATGTCTCGTGACCAGAATATTGTACGAAATGGGAATATAGAAATTGGAAATTTATCCTTTGAAGAGGAGGTGGAAAAACTCAAATATCTTGGAGCAACACTAAGAAATATAAAGGATACTTGGGTGGAAATTAAACGCAGAATAAATGAGGGAAATGCCTGTTATTATTCGGTTGGGAAGGTTTTATTATCCAGTCTGCTCTCAAAAAAGCTGGAAGTTAGAATTTATAAAACATTTATATTACCGGTTCTTCTGTATGATTGTGAAACTTGGACTCTCACTTTGAGAGAGGAACAGAGGTTAAGAGTGTTTGAGAATAATGTGCTTAGGAAAATATATGGGGCTAAGAGGGATGAAGTTACAGGAGAAAGGAGGAAGTTACATAACGCAGAACTGCAAGCATTTTATTCTTCACCTGACATAATTAGGAACATTAAATCTAGATATTTGAGATGGGTAGGGCATACAGCATGTATGGGCGAATGCAGAAATGCATATAGAGTGTTAGTTGGGAGGCCGGAGGGAAAAAGACCTTTAGGGAGGCCGAGACGTAGATGGGAAGATAATATTAAAATTGATTTGAGGGAGGTAGGATATGATGATAGAGACTGGATTAATCTTGCTCAGGATAGGGACCAATGGCGGGTTTATGTGAGGGAGGCAATGAACCTCCGGGTTCCTTAAAAGCAAGTAGGCTAAGTAAGTTTATGATTATGCTCAGATGATTCTTACCAAACGGTGATTATTTGAAATCACACAACCATCAACCACAATAATAAAGCCTTGAATAAATTCATGGGAAAAATTGTTCCGGGGCTGGGTATGGATCCCGGGATATTTGGCTTAGCGAACCAACACTCTACCGACTGAGCTACTCAGGAACTTCACCCGACACCGTCTCAATTTTTTCCTTTTTATCCACGTAACTCGAGTGGGCTGACAAGACGCCAGAAATCCACATCGAGTGCATACAAAATCTGTGTGACTAGAAAATTTGATTTTCTGTTAACGCGGTTCTGTCGGGTGAAGTTCCTGGGTAGGTCAGTCGGTAGAGCGTTAGTGCGCTAAGCCAAAGATCCCGGAACAATTTTTTCCCTTGAATTTATTCAAGTCTGTTTCACAGGGAGCATTACCTGAAAGCTAGATTTGCACAATTACAGGGATTCTACGAATTGCTTGCCATCTTTTTTTTTTTCTCCATATTGTGTGCGTATGTACAATTGAAACTTCACCTTTAGCTCATTGATATTTAGATACTGCGTTAAAAATGTGAAAAAAGATCTTTGCCATTCCGAACTATTTTCTTTTTTCTTGGTCCCCGTTGGAATAGTAATATCCAGTCTCATCCGTTTTAATTCGTATGCACTTCAATTGTTTTTGTACTCTTTCCTTGAACATTCCATTTGTTTTTCTTTCCATAACCTTTGTCGTTTCCTGTTTAACCCGTCAGATTTATGCTTGGCTTAAATTTTTTAGCACTATATAATATTTACGAGTGTCAAGGAATTGGACTGACCCAACTTCTTATCCGGACCGGACTGTTCCTTCATCTGATACATATATATCCTTTGTGCATAGCTGAAGGTCAGAGATGAAAATCCTTATGTAAATAGTATGCGACCTTTGATGTCTGAACTTAATTCTTCCTGTCAACATCTAAGTCTCCCTTGTCCAGTTGAACTTCGTAAATCTGTGACTAGGAAATTAAGAGAGGAATTAAGAAATGCAGAATTCGAATCATGGAAAGTAATGCCTGGAAGAGGCAGAGGTGTAGAATTGTACAGCCAAGTACCTAAAGCCAACGCCTGGATTTTTAATAAGTCTGGACTATCTACATCTGAATGGGTAACCTGCCTCAAAATGAATGCCAATTTAGCAGCAGTTAGAGGAGTACCTGGTCGCTCTTTGGACGGATCCCGGTGCAGACATGGCTGCCCGGAGACTGAAACCCTTGCCCACGTCCAAGGTCAGTGTAACAGAGGTTTACTCCTCCGAAATACCAGACACCATCCTGTTCGATCCTTAATTGCAACTGCTTTAAGAAAAAAGTCTTGGACAGTAGAAGAGGAAGTTTTTTGCCTTGCTACTAATGGCTCCTCTAGACGTATTGACATCATAGCGTATTCCCAGACTACCAAGAAAGGATATATAACTGATCCTACCATAAGGATTGAAACGGGGAGTAGCCAGCCGGAGGATGTCAATCAAGAAAAGATCAACATTTATCTGCCAACAGTTGATTACTTCAAAGCAAAATACCAGCTTGAAGACATTGAGGTGATTGGTCTTCTTATTGGAGCTCGTGGTGTGATTCCCAAGTTCTTTGAACGCTTCAGGAAGACTTTTGAACTACCACAGACACTTACTGCTGACATCTTAACTTCAGTTTTGAAACGCTCTTGCCAAATTCTGAGTCATCATATTCACTCTATTTAATTTTTTTATTCACTTTCTATTCATATATGTTTATTTTAATTTTCTGTCTACAAAATTTATGTAAACATTTAATATTGTAAAATTCATGTAGGAGAGTATACTGAGTCCTTCTGGGCTACCTCCAATGGGAGGCAGTTCTTACCTTACCTATACATACTCACCACGATGAGTTGAAAGCACTGTCGAGGGAGAGGAATAAAAATGCATATAATAAAATATATAGTCTAAATAATTTGTTTATATGCCACAGTGAAAGCAATCTTAAAATTAAAGAAAATAAAAACAAAATAGGAAGTTAAGGCGACACGAAGAATATTAGTAGGGATTGCATATCTCTATTTTGTAGCTTGTAGCCAAACAAAAATAAAAATATAACGTTTCTTAAAAGCACATAACATAAACTGAATGTTTATGTTAACCAAGTACTTGCACATATTACTGTTTTCCTCGGCGATCTTGTAGTTATTGTGTTTGTCTTTAAATAAGAGAGTCGCAGTTTCAGGCCCAGTTGAGGACGAGGTATAAGGACGTAAAAATGGGAAGCTCATGCCATCAATTTATGTCACGTAAAAATATCCAAAGAAAGCATTTGTCGCAAAGTGAAGTACAATGAGTTCATACGAGTGGGATTTATCATCTCCAACTGTAGTCAATATTATATGTACATTCCTGTATAGATCTGAATTCTGGTTTCTTAAATAGAGAAGAAGAAAAACAATTTAGTAGTTGAAAAATATAAACAAAGTTAAAAAGAAATTTACAAAATACTCATGTTGTCGCTTACGTTTGAATTTTGGCCAAAAACGCTCTTTGAAAACAATGTGGAAGTATATTAAATTCAACATTTTATGAAAAAGTACTGTACACAGATAAATTGCATAAGGGTGTTAAAAAAGTGTATTTCTGTAAAAATACGGAAATCGACTTTCTTCTGTATCACAACACGTTCTCTCTATATTTCGGTATGAAATACAAAAATAGGTAAGCTTGAAACATAGAAAAGGAATTTCTGAAAAAAACTTTGCAGGATAGGCACTCCTGTATGAAAAGGTAATTAATACATCTGTAAAAATGGATAATAAGAAAACAAAAGCCATGCAAACAATATGTTGAAAGAATAAGGTAGAGACCTGTTGGAAGGGAAAAACCTCGACAGCACAAGGAAGAAATTGAACATTTTTAACTGTAAACACAGGCTATCATGAGACCAACGCGGCTTATGATAATGTTGATGTTCTCGTTTTTACTACAGGCTCTATTATTATATAAAATATCCTTTAGTATGAAGATGACAGCAAATTTAGCAGCTGTTCGTTCCGTTCCCGGCAGATCTCTAGACGGTATCCGGTGCAGATATGGCTGCCCGGAGATTGAAACTTTAGCACACGTCTTGGGATTCTGTGAACAGGGATTGCTCTTGAGGAACTCTAGACATCATCTCATAAGATCCAAAATTGCTGCCGCATTAAGAAATAAGGACTGGATAGTGGAAGAAGAAATCTCCTGTCTAGCTGAAAATGGGTCAACGAGACGAGTAGATATTTTAGCGTACAATGCTGACACTAAGCAGGGCATCATTGTGGACCCCACGATACGTTTTGAAGCAGAATGTCATCAGTCAGCCGAGGTCCATCTTGAGAAGAAGTCGATCTATGAGCCTACAGTCAATTATTTCAAGCTGAAATATGTCTTAATTCACGTTGAGGTATTCGGCTTGCTCATAGGTGCTCGAGGGACTATACCAGCTTTTTTCGAAGAATTTCGAAGGCAGTTTGCTCTGCCAACATCTCTGAGGGATGACATTGTGATAATTGTTTTCAAAAAATCCTGCCAAATCCTAATTAATGACATGGTGCCACATTAATAGCAATTGTAATTTTTCACACCCTTTTCCTTGTTTCCCTTCTTTAAAATTTAATTTCTATGTTTACATATGTATAATAATTTTTTTGAGGATATACCGAGTCCGTAAGGGCTACCCTCAATGGGGGGCAGTTTAATATTATTATTGTAATGATATGCAATACGAAATCTTAGAGTAGTAACTGGAACTGTTTCTTTTTCATTAATCAATATGTTTCGTTGTGTTGCTTCAGATAGTGATATTTCGTGAGGCTCATAATTCATTCATTCATGTATGTATACATAGTGTTCTACCTAAGGGCAGGTCTTTCACTGCACACCAAGCTTTCTTCAGTCTACCCTATTTTATGCCTTTCTTTTTGTCTCTTCATATGATCCATATATCTTAACGTCGTATATCATCTGATATCTTCTTCTGCCCCGTCCGTTCACCATTTCTTCCAGTGCATCCTTCAGTAGGCAGTTTCTTCTCAACAAGTGACCCAGCCAATTCCTTTTCCTCTTTCTGATTAGTTTCAGCATCATTCTTTCCTCACCTACTCTTTCCAATACAGCTTCGTTTCTTACTCTCTCTGTCCATTTCATACGTTCCATCCTTCTCCATATCCACATTTCAAATGCTTCTATTCGCTTCTCTTCACTTCGTCGTAATGTTCATGTTTCTGCTGCATACAATGCTACACTCCACACAAAGCACTTCACAAGTCTTTTTCTTAGTTATTTTTCCGGAGGTCCGCAGGAGATTTCCTTTTTCTATTAAAAGCTTTCTTTGTCATTGTTATTCTCCTTTTGACTTCCTGGCTGCAGCTAATGTTACTGCTTATAGTATACCCCAGGTATCTGAAGCTGTCCACTTGCTCTACTGTTTCATTTATAATTCGCATGTTTACCTTTTTTACTTTTCTTCCTATGACCATAGTCTTCGTCTTGTTGGCATTTATCTTCATACTGCTCACGGTTGTCATTTAGCTCCAGTAGCATATCCCTTAGTACCATCTCCTCTTCTGCTAACAATGCCATATTATCAGAAAATCTTACACACTTCATTCTTCTTCCTCCTATTGTTACTCCTCCTATATTCTGAAAACAGTTCTTCACTAAATTCTCCAAGTAGATGTTGAACAGAGTAGGTGATAAAGGACATTCTTGTCGTACTCCTCCTCCTATTTCACTTCCTTCTGACATTTCTTTTCCTGTCCTGACTTTGACTCGTTTCATATAAAGGTTACTGAGCAGCCTCATCTCTTTCCAATCCACGCCAATTTTCTTTAGGATCCTCATCAGTTTATTCCAATCCACTCTGTCAAGCGCCTTTTCTAACCCCACAAATACTATATACACTTCTTTATTCTTCTCTAGGTATCTTTTCCCGATTGTACGTAGCAGTCCAATTGCATCTCTCGTACCTTTTCCCTTCCTGAAGCCAAACTCCTGATACAAGGCTGATAGTCCAGGCTCATAATAATGATGAAAGAATTCCGATATTTCTGAATATATTTTATTCTCAATAATGTGGCTCAGAGACCCGAATTACTGAAACCGAATTATTGATAATGAGTTAATGACGATTATCATTATCGTATAGCTCGGGTTTATCTATTAGAGTTTTGTCTTACACTGCCTGTAATCATAACAGTTAATCAAGGCTGATTATATGACACAATGATAACCTAATACCGCACGTGGAGATAAATCACAAAAAATAAGCAGTTCCAGCTGATATGTTACATACTTCATCACTATACACTTTATGCAGAAATATACATATTGCAAATAACCTTATAGGTCTATCCGAATGTATTAATTCTGAAAATAAACGAGGAATGAAGAACGATCACAACCTTGTAAACTAATTTCTTCCTTATTCAAATCACTCTTCGTCACGTATTACCTCTGTTTATAATAATAATAATAATAATAATAATAATAATAATAATAATAATAATATTAACTATATTGTACCAATTATAAAAGGATATATGAAACGGTGTGGCATAGTTGCGCCCCGCGGTCAATTGGGAGGTCTAGGCATGGCATAATTGCGCCCCGAAGAAATCAGTTAGCAGATGGGACATGGCACAGTTGCGCCCCGAAGAAATCAGGTAGCAGATGGGACATGGCATAGTTGCGCCCCGAAGAAATCAGGTAGCAGATGGGACATGGCATAGTTGCGCCCCCAAGAAATCAGGTAGCAGATGGGACATGGCATAGTTGCGCCCCGAAGAAATCAGGTAGCAGATGGGACATGGCATAGTTGCGCCCCGAAGAAATCAGGTAGCAGATGGGACATGGCATAGTTGCGCCCCCAAGAAATCAGGTAGCAGATGGGACATGGCATAGTTGCGCCCCGAAGAAATCAGGTAGCAGATGGGACATGGCATAGTTGCGCCCCCAAGAAATCAGGTAGCAGATGGGACATGGCATAGTTGCGCCCCGAAGAAATCAGGTAGCAGATGGGACATGGCATAGTTGCGCCCCGAAGAAATCAGGTAGCAGATGGGACATGGCATAGTTGCGCCCCGAAGAAATCAGGTAGCAGATGGGACATGGCATAGTTGCGCCCCGAAGAAATCAGGTAGCAGATGGGACATGACATAGTTGCGCCCCGAAGAAATCAGGTAGCAGATGGGACATGGCATAGTTGCGCCCCGAAGAAATCAGGTAGCAGATGGGACATGGCATAGTTGCGCCCCGAAGAAATCAGGTAGCAGATGGGACATGGCATTGTCGCGCCCCGAAGAAATCAGGTAGCAGATGGGACATGACATAGTTGCGCCCCGAAGAAATCAGGTAGCAGATGGGACATGGCATAGTTGCGCCCCGAAGAAATCAGGTAGCAGATGGGACATGGCATAGTTGCGCCCCGAAGAAATCAGGTAGCAGATGGGACATGGCATTGTCGCGCCCCGAAGAAATCAGGTAGCAGATGGGACATGGCATAGTTGCGCCCCCAAGAAATCAGGTAGCAGATGGGACATGGCATAGTTGCGCCCCGAAGAAATCAGGTAGCAGATGGGACATGGCATAGTTGCGCCCCGAAGAAATCAGGTAGCAGATGGGACATGGCATAGTTGCGCCCCGAAGAAATCAGGTAGCAGATGGGACATGGCATTGTCGCGCCCCGAAGAAATCAGGTAGCAGGATGGACATGGCATAGTTGCGCCCCGAAGAAATCAGGTAGCAGATGGGACATGGCATAGTTGCGCCCCGAAGAAATCAGGTAGCAGGATGGACATGGCATAGTTGCGCCCCGAAGAAATCTGGTAGCAGATGGGACATGGCATAGTTGCGCCCCGAAGAAATCAGGTAGCAGATGGGACATGGCATAGTTGCGCCCCGAAGAAATCGGTAGCAGGATGGACATGGGATAGTTGCACCCCGAAGAAATCAGGTAGCAGATGGGACATGGCATAGTTGCGCCCCGAAGAAATCAGGTAGCAGGATGGACATGGCATAGTTGCACCCCGATGAGAATAGTAGCCTACACACGAAAGTGATTGTCATAAAATAAATAAATTACTTAAAAATATTACAGTGATAGCTGCATTGAAATCAGGTAGGCCTAGCGTATGATCAATTTTGCTATTTAAAATAACATTTTTTTATTGATCACACACAATAAATGAACTGCATTTTTTGTTTTTACATCGATATCTTAACCCTACGGTATAGGGTTTCGAAAATTGAAACTTAGAACCATTATCAATTATTAACTCTTCACCCTTTTCACTAAACTTAACATTCATTTTAAATTAACCTCACTATACGGCACAGACGGTGTGAAAATCACTAATAAAATGTCAAGACTGCTAAGTCCTCATATCCCAACGGCTCACTCATTTCAATATGTCACTTAATAAAGTACTGCCAACTTCATGGTGTTCATTTTAACGGTAGGCTATCGATAATCACTGCATAAACAGTAGAAAAACAGTTAATAAAGTACTGCCAACTTCATGGTGTTCATTTTAACGGTAGGCTATCGATAATCACTGCATAAACAGTAGAAAAACAGTTAATAAAGTACTGCCAACTTCATGGTGTTCATTTTAACGGTAGGCTATCGATAATCACTACATAAACAGTAGAAAAACAGTTAATAAAGTACTGCCAACTTCATGGTGTTCATTTTAACGGTAGGCTATCGATAATCACTACATAAACAGTAGAAAAACAGTTAATAAAGTACTGTCAACTTCATGGTGTTCATTTTAACGGTAGGCTATCGATAATCACTACATAAACAGTAGAAAAACAGTTAATAAAGTACTGCCAACTTCATGGTGTTCATTTTAACGGTAGGCTATCGATAATCACTGCATAAACAGTAGAAAAACAGTTAATAAAGTACTGTCAACTTCATGGTGTTCATTTTAACGGTAGGCTATCGATAATCACTACATAAACAGTAGAAAAACAGTTAATAAAGTACTGCCAACTTCATGGTGTTCATTTTAACGGTATCGATAATGAATATAAATCGAATAAGAAATCAATAAGGTTGGTTGATTACGAGGCTCGAGTTTCCGTAGTGTCTTTTTCTCTACCTATTTCATCGGGGCGCAACTATGCCATGCCCTTTTCTCTACCTGAAGGGAACGGGGCGCAACTATGCCCACAAAACAGGGACCCTTTTTTATATGCTGCATTTTATCTGACCGTGTGGCGCAACTATGCCCTGCCCATATGATGCCATCGATGTTGGTCAGTCGACAGACTCGCTGGGCTGCTGATCCGGAGCTGCGTTCGGGCTTGGGTTGGACCCCCCTTTGGACTTTGGTTTCTTCGGAGGTTTTCCCCAGCCGTGGGACTGAAGCCGGATGGTCTATGGCGAGTCCTTGACATCAACTCCTTTGATTTGATTACCCCCTTTGATTTGATTACCTGGTTGGGTTTTTCCGAGGTTTCCCCCACCGAAAAGGCAAATGCCGGGTAATATTTTGGCGAATCCTCGGACCTCATCTCATCTCACTACATCTCGCCAAAATGTAAAAAAAATGTAAAAAAATGTAAAAAATGTAAAAAAATTGTACAAAATTGTAAAAATTGTAGAAAATTACTAAATTGTAAAACTATAAAAATTTGTAAAAATTGTAATTGTAATATTGTAAAATGTTGACATGTTCCACATCTTAAAGCTTCATTGCTCATGTAAGATCTATGGAATAAAATAAATGAATGAATGAATGAATGAATGACTGCCTCCGTGGTCTGTTGGTCAACTTGCTGGCTTCCAGACTTCCAGATCTGAAGGTTCCGAGTTCGATTCCCTGGCTCGGCTCTCGATGAATTTTTGTTGAAGAAGAAAAATTGCCTGGATGCCTAGAGTCTGGATATTTGTATGAATGTGAGTGTGCCGGGTTAATATTAATTAGCCAGTCTTAAAAAATATAAAATACATTATATATCAGGACTGTCGTTGCGCACTAACCTGAACACAAGTTTCAGCGTCACAGTGTTGACAAGTAACTCCATCAGTTAGCACAATTATAAAGCACTAATAGGTGCTATAGAGTTAACAAAAAAAGAAAATAGATAAGCATTGTTATTTTGTGCGAGATCGTGCGTATTTGCTTGTTTTCCGCCAGAACCAATACGCGGTAAGTGTGAAATACCACATTCAGTATTCCCAACGTAACACACAACAATTTCCCTCTTCTTACCGCTTAAGCGCAACATTCATTTTACTGCTTTAGGCTTTTATCATATTATTTTTAGAGACGTTTAACATAGTAATAATTATAAATTGGAAACTTACCACTGCAATTTCACCTAAACTGCAATGTTAATTATTGTTTTTAAATATTTGCAAAAATTAAGTAAAGTCTACTACTCCACGAAACTTATTGCATTCCTGATACAAGTAACATTAAGGAAGCCGTGAAAAAATCAATAAGATTCCAGATGTCGATGTTATTACTGCAATATGTTATATAAATGATATTGTTAAAATATTAAAATGAAAAATAAATCATTACATAACCTTACCGTTTGTTTTAAGTTCGCATTTATAGACTGGGGGAAGAAAAGACAGACGTATATCACGGCCTGCTGGAGTATAGTAAACACAGAAAACATTTTATAGCAACAATGTTGAAGAAAGATATTTTGGTGTTCCGAAGTTGCCGTCATTAAACAGAAACCAATATGGAGATTTCATTGTAACTAATTAGAAATTCGTCTTTCAGGTATGTAATAAACGATCTTCGCACAAAATAATGTACGATACACGAGCGGTATGTTTGTTTTCATGTTCTCGGAAATTAAAAAAGCTCAACTACGTTTCGCTTTTTCAATCTTTTCCTCGACCATGAAAACGTCAACATACCGCTCTTGTAACATATATTACTATTTCATGAAATCAGTAGGTGTCGCCCTCGGTAGCGGGTTCGATCCCGGCGGAGGCCATCCATTTAAGTGTGTTTAAATGCGAGAGGCTCATGTCAGTAGATTTACTGGCATGTAAAAGAACTCCTTACTTACTTACTTACTTACTTACTTACAAATGGCTTTTAAGGAACCCGAAGGTTCATTGCCGTCCTCACATAAGCCCGCCATCGGTCCCTATCCTGTACAAGATTAATCCAGTCTCTATCATCATATCCCACCTCCCTCAAATCCATTTTAATATTATCCTCCCATATACGTCTCGGCCTCCCCAAAGGTCTTTTTCCCTCCGGTCTCCCAACTAACACTCTATATGAATTTCTGGATTCGCCCATACGTGCTACATGCCCTGCCCATCTCAAACGTCTGGATTTAATGTTCCTAATTATGTCAGGTGAAGAATACAATGCGTGCAGTTCTGCGTTGTGTAACTTTCTCCATTGTCCTGTAACTTCACCCTGCTTAGCCCCAAATATTTTCCTAAGCACCTTTTCTCAAACACCCTTAACCTCTGTTCCTGTCTCAGAGTGAGAGTCCAAGTTTCACAACCATACAGAACAACCGGTAATATAACTGTTTTATAAATTCTAACTCACATTTTTTGACAACAGACTAGATGATAAAAGCTTTTCAACCGAATAATAACACGCATTTCCCATATTTATTCTGCGTTTAATTTCCTCCCGAGTGTCATTTATATTTGTTACTGTTGCTCCAAGATATTTGAATTTTTCCACCCCTTCGAAGGATAAATCTCCAATTTTTATATTTCCATTTCGTACAATATTCTGGTTACGAGACATAATCATATACTTTGTCTTTTCGGGATTTACTTCCAAACCGATCTCTTTACTTGCTTACAGTAAAATTCCCGTGTTGTCCCTAAGCGTTTGTGGATTTTCTCCTAACACTCCTGCAGGACAAAATTCCGTCACACCGGCGACGCTGATATAACCTCTGCAGTTGCTAGCGTCGTTAAATAAACCATAATTTGAAATCAGTAGGCTATACAACAAAACAAAAATTATAATCTTACATTCAATATACTAAGATTAATCTCTGACCATAATATATTGCTTCACTTCCTTAACCCATGTGACCGTTTACATCTTACTCTATATCCCAAAAGATTAGGGTTAGGTTCAGTGCTGCAGTTGGGCCAGTACGCCTTACCGTCTAAAATAAAAACTTGCTGTTACCGTACCGACAAGAAATATAGACACGCAAATATATATTTTAATAATCTTAAATAGTCTTTGAAATATACTTTGAAATGGAGGCAGTTAGCTGTTTGAAAAACATTTTGATTTTGATATCTGACATATATGTAGCGGCTGGTATCTTGAGTTTTGCTTAAACGCTTGTTTTATCGAAAACCATAGTCTGCAGCGGCGGATTTTCAGGGGAGGCAAGGGAGGCCGTGCCTCTCCTAATATTTTACCAGGACACAATATGGCAGTAATAATTCCAGCGAATTAAGATCAAAGAGAAGTTATAGCATATGACGAACATTTCTCCTTTTATGTTAATTTTACTATTCACTACGACTAAGATGTAAGTTATGTAAAGTCGACCACATTCAGTTGGTGATGCCCGCTCGCTATACCGTAGATCAGGTATGCTCATTCTCTGACTCCCGATTACGTCCTGTAATCACAACCTTCCAATGCAGAGCGTGCTGTTCCCCGTTCGAAGCTCGACGGATGGCTGCAGAAGGCAGTTCAAGTACTTAGTAAACGCACGAACAGTGCGGGACAATGACATAGTCAAAACCTTTAGTAAGCAAACGATCATTCCTTACAGTGTGGGAGAAAGCCTATTTTTGTTGTACGTTCGGTGAAAACGTAAAGTGATTACTATATTGTAAGGTACTGTCAGGAATACTACTGAGCAACATAAAACGACATTATAGGCTCTGCCATCCAGAACATGCCGAAGTGACAGGGAAGCTGTTTTCTGTAATACAGCCTATTTTCATATACCAACGTTATTATTATTATTATTATTATTATTATTATTATTAGACCTATTATTATTACTATTATTATTGTTATTGTGGTGATTTTATAACAGCAGAAATAGATATTTTGATAAAATAATTTTTCAGGGGTGCAACGTGCACTACAGCTTCAAGAATTGAAAGCACTTCATGAAAGGCCAAACATTGAAGAGAGTCGAACTATTCAGAGTCTATGTTTTGGAGCAAGTTAGCCTATGTAGTATGTTGGGAATTAGGTAAGACACTAAAACCCTTCACGGATGGTGAACTTGTAAAGAGATCGCTAATATGTTTTCGCGGGATATCAGCCGAGTTAAGATTTTGGAATGCTCCAAGCTTTCGACTGCTATCTCTGCAGCCATCTTCAGGGAAGTGATGTCCGAACAGAAAGTCGAAAGGTTATATAGATGTGGCTATCTCAGGTGAAACGGGATTGGTTGGCGGATCGGCCAATCCGGGGCCGGGAATTGTCATCGCTCGTAAGCTCCGCCCCTCCCGGGATTCCTGCGTGAAGTTTGGCGGGCGGCGAGCCCTGTTCCGCCGGTTGGAATCGGTTGCCGTCCTCGGTCCGTGATCTTCATGACCTTGATTGTAAGAGGGCCTGAGTTGGTCTAAGGCCGGTGTCCATGCCTGACTGAGCTGGAGTCCACTGTCTCTGTTAAAGTTGTTTTTCTCCAGCTTGATCTCTATGGCCTCCTTGATTGTACGATCCCAGTAGTGGCTTGATTTGTTAGTGACCTTGGTGTGGTCAAACAGTCTATATAACCTTTCGACTTTCTGTTCGGACATCACTTCCCTGAAGATGGCTGCAGAGATAGCAGTCGAAAGCTTGGAGCATTCCAAAATCTTAACTCGGCTGATATCCCGCGAAAACATATTAGCGAACCAACGCCGAGAAAGCCTCAAATCATACATTGTAAAGAGATGTATGGTGCCTGAACAAAATATAGTTAATTATGTCTCTGTACTGCAACAGTTCAAATGTGAATTCACAGAACATAGATTTAGTGATTTTAGACGTATTATGATTTTGGTCTTTTTGTTAATCCTTTCATAGTAAATTTAGTACAATCCGTGACAGTGCAGTTCCAGGACGAGTTAATTGATTTACTAAGTAACATAGAATTCAGAACTAAATGCAGAGAATATGACTTGATAAGCATTGAATTATTTAAAAAATGAACAAAACTAAATATCCCAAGATGAGCTTATTCGTTGCCACTACCTTCGCCTCGACATATGTGTGCGAACAATTATTTTCGAGAATGAAGGTTGCTAAATCCAAACATAGGTCCCGATTAACAGATGAGCCTCTTTAGCGCATTGCAGTAAATTCGTTGGAAATATATTCCCGATTACTTGCAGAATAGAATGCAGACGTTGAATAGACCGCAATGTAGACTATATGATGAAATATGAAAATGATATTATCTATGATATTATTATATCAGAACTATATTAACTATAATAAATAATGTAATAACTGAATATTACAGTGTATACTCTTTCCTTTTTCAAATTCAGTTTATTATCCGTATTTGAAAGAGTAAGAACTATGCCACGGGCGGCGGTGCTGCAATGTAGTTGCGGAGCCCAGTTCGTACACTGTGTATGTTATGCAGTGCAGCATCATCCGTGTAATCGGGGCTTTTACAATTTTGAGCATACCTGCCGTAGATAGTACAAATAATTCGTACTGAAAAATAACAGATAGCGCTGTAACCTGTATAGTCAACATCTAGCAGCCTGCAGTGTCTATGCGAGAGCGGGAGAGAGCAGTCGGTTACATCACTCTACTCCCCGGTAACCATGACAACAGCAGTTCAACCAATAAGATAGCTGGTTAGAGGAGTGTTTAAACTTGACTAGAACGCGCGAGGGGAGCCGAATTTGAAGACGTTCTACCCACCGCTGACAACTGTACCGCTGTACTGATTATAGTCAGCTGGTTTCGGATGTATTGGGGAGCCGTCTCTCTTTCTCTCTTCTTGGTTCTAGAAAACTGAGTCACGTGTTGTTAGTTTTCTCTCCCTGCGTAAAAGTTTTTATTTATGTTGTTAGATTTTTCTCTTGTTTGCGGGTGTTCCTGTTATTTTATTCTTTCATGTTACGAGATGTATTTATTTATACAGTATTTTAAATATATCGAGAGTTTAGAAACAAATGCAGATTTGTCTCTAGCTTCTTCTACAGCAGTTGTACAGTATGTTGTGACCTAATTGATCGGTTTGCGAAGAAAGAGGATCGTCGAGTTAATTTGCTGTAAATTAAAATATCTAATAGTAATGAGCAAGTCCCGGATTCTTAGGTCCGAATCAATTTTGTTGCTATCTCGTTACTCTCAAAATATTGCTTTTCTTATTAGTTTTATGTAGCAAAGCGTAACATTCTTAAATTCAATATGACACTTCTTTCTCAATGCAGTAGTCTCTCAAAGTTTGTGTCGACAGAACGGCATGTGTTCATCTGTTGACTTGTTTTTCATCTACTAATAGTTTATGCGGTGTTCTGTCAGGTTAAACTGAAAATGTCTAAAGAGAAGTCCACTAAATCCTTTTTAATTAAACAGTGGATTTCAGGCAATAGTGACTATTCAAGTGACGGCGATGTAATGTATTGTCAAGTATGTGAGAAGACTGTGAAATGCGAGATAAAGTTTCAACTACAGGGACATCATTTTATTTTTACTTCCATTTTTATTGTACCTGAGTTTTTTAATGTACTTCACTCGCACCCCTTCTACTAATGAAGTTCAACCGTCCTCACACAGATCCAAGACCGCATATACAGTCATAGTAGCCTTACGGTCATAGTAAACAGTACGTTCCAAAAATATGTTCGCGTTTTCCGTGACGGAAGAGCTTTAAATATTGAATCATTTTCGCACAGGTACTGTCGTCCATTTGCCTACATCGCATCCCGGTTTCCTCCACCAGCTTCTATTCGCCTCTCTGTAAAGGCTAGTGGCTGGGCTGTCTTAGCTCTTTTCTGAAAACATTAATTTCTGTTAGGAATTGGACGTCTGCGTTATATTATACAACTATTTAAAATAACTTAAATAAAAAGGTCTCGTTAAATAATTAACTGTCACGTGATTTCCCCCCCTTTCTACGGCCCTGCGACACAACCACTTGGACGGACAGTAGATAGCATGTCTGAGTACTCGTAATTTTAGCTTTTCGGATCGGGCAGAAGTAAAGATTGAATTTACAGTACGCAAGGTACTCTTTTATAGAGTAGGTAGGCCTACAGAATTATTTCAACATGAGTTACTAAGGACGAAACTGATGATTGAATTAGGTACAATAGTCTATAGTGCGATAATATGCACATTAGAACTGCAGCCTGTATCGAAATGAACGGCCACCATTTTCAAAAATGTGTTTAAATATCCATATTATGATTATTTTTCAATTTAACTTCATTATCTGTAGTGTACGCTAATGTGTTGTAGACAATATAATATACACTGCATAACGAATACGTCCGCATGGACAGCTCAGTTCGTGAGTAAAAACACTCATTGTTAATACTGTACTGTATTTTAATTAAACAAAAACCTAATGAAAATTATCAAACTCAAAAGCGTGATATTTCCTAGTTTACGTAAATGGATGAACTACTTTTCTTCCCTTCTATATCTACTAAAGTGATTTGTTTGTATATTACGCCAGTATCATCGAACTCCAGTCGTGGAAGGGGGTAGCAGACTGTGTTTCCCGTTATCCTGTTGATCCAAAGGTATAGCCGGGTTAATATTAGAAATGTTAGTAAAAATAAAATGATGTCCCTGTAGAACAACATTCGAAAACAACTGCACATCCCAGGTCAAAACAAAAGGGTAAGAACACGCAACAGGTACTTTTAACTCAGACGAAAACACGTTCGGAAGTTAGTAAATTTTCCGCTGACCTTTGTAAAGCTTTTGTATGCAGCAACATTCCTCTGCATAAATTAAATAATCCACATCTATGATCATTTCTGCAAAAATGTTGTCTTAATCAAATGAATGAAACATGTATATCATTGAATTACAATGAAATAATTTCTTTGGTTAGTGCATATTGTTTTGTTTTAGTGCATATTTTCAACATTTTTAGTGCATATTTGCATGCATATTTTAGGTATTTTCAGTGCATATATATCCGGGCTCTAGTCATCTGATATCTTCTTCTGCCTCTAACTTTTCTTCCGTTCATCATTCCTTCCAGTGCATCCTTCAGTAGGCAGTTTCTTCTTAGCCAGTGAAAATGTAAAACTCCACATTCAGTATTCCCAACCGAACACACATAACAATTTCCCTCTTCTTACCGCTTAAGTGACATTGATTTTACTGCTTTAGGCTTTTAACATATTATTTTTAGAGACGTTCAATATAGTAATAATTATAAATTGGAAACTTACCACTGCAATTTCACCTAAATTGCACTGTTAATTATTATTTTTAAATATTTGCAAAAATTAAGTATACTCTACAACTCCACTAAAGTTACTGCATTCGTGATGCAAGTAACATTAAGGAAGCCGTGAAAAAATCAACAAGATTCCAGATGCCGATGTTATTACTGCAATATGTTAGGCCTATATAAATAATATTGTTAAAATATTAAAATGAAAAATAAATCATTACATAACCTTACCGTTTGTTTTAAGTTCGCATTTATAGACTGGGGGGGGGGGGGAAGACAGACGTATATCACGGCCTGCTGGAGTATAGTAAACACAGAAAACATTTTAAAGCAACAATGTTGAAGATACATATTTTTGTTTTGCAAATTTGCCGTCATTGAACAGAAAGCAAGATGGAGATTTCATTGCGACTAATTAGAAATTCCTCTTTCAGGTACCGGTATGTAATAAACGATCTTCGCACAAAATAATGTACGATACACGAGCGGTATGTTTTCTTTCAATTCTCGGAAATTAAAAAAGCTCAACTACGTTTCGCTTTTTCAAACTTTTCCTCGAACATAAAAACTTCAACATACCGCTCTTGTAACGCATATTACTATTGTTTTTAGTGCATATTTTCAACATTTTTAGTGCATATTTGCATGAATATTTTAGGTATTTTCAGTGCATATATATCCGGGCCCTAGTCATCTGATATCTTCTTCTGCCCCAAACTTTTCTTCCGTTCATCTTTCCTTCCAGTGCATCCTTCAGTAGGCAGTTTCTTCTTAGCCAGTGACCCAGCCAATTTCTTCTCTCTTCCTAGTCAGTTTCAGCATTATTCTTTCTTCATCCATTCCTTCTAGCACAGCTTCATTTCTTATTCTGTCTGTCCATAACCGACTAAAATTAAAAAAGACAACAACAACAATAACAACAAAAACACACACCAGTGGCGGCTCCTGCATATTTCTTAAGAGGAGGAAAGAAGTTAACAGCACCAAATGACACCTTCTTGAATGAAACATGCTACAAATTAGCCTACATGCATAAATGTAAGACCAAGTAGTGTTGGGGTTGGCCTTCCCTTCTGTATAGCAATAATCTGTTCTTGTAAACTGAGTTTCCTAAATTGTCCAAAATATATTATGTTTTTACTTCCATTCATTGTTGAATAATTGCACAAATTAACAATTACAAAAGGAAATTCACAACCTCGTAGCACTTTTCGAGCACACTACAGCATCACACGTGTTGGAAGAGACTAGCTACTAACTCGTAACAAGAACCGTTTTACGGAAATGGGAATGGGAATGGGAAATAATCTGAGGAAAGCGAGAACACTGCACCCACTCACGTGGTCTGTGTTGCCACATGTACATTTTACAAGTTCAGTATCACATGCTTTTGAAGAATGACAGTTCTTGTAAAGTCATACTATGATTATTGTTCAAAGCTGCCGGTGGCCGATTAATTTTTTATGTTAAAAATGATGTAGTGTGGAGTACTACTTTCAGTTTCAAATATATTTGTACAAAACTGACAACTTGACTGTTGCCCTGTCTAGTAAACAATGAATAGAAGTGAATTTCAGGGGCCAACTACGTAGAACTACTTCCTCTTTGTTTTACATAAACCCGACTTTAACTTTCAAATATCCACGAAAGTTTCAAACCATGAATAGTAGCCTATATAAAGTGCAATGAATAATATTTTTGATTTATGATTAAAAAAAAGTTTACATGATGTCTTTCATAGCGTTGCGTTAAAACTGTTTTTGTTGTGTCTCCTCCTTTTTTTTTTTTTTTTTTTAATTGGTGGCACTTTATATGCCTGTTTCAATAAGTTCCAGGTCTCTTATGGACCTTTGCCTTTCGCAGTCGTGTAGGGAAATATGATTATGTTACATTGACGTTTTCATCTTCCTTTTATCTTCATCAATGATGGAGATAGGTGAGCTGAGTGTAGCAGGTGGAGAGTGATCACTGAGTTAATTCTTGCATGAGAGGGTTGATGTGACAATGTAGCTTTTCCAGATAATTTTTCCGTAACGTTCGAACGTAGTCACTAAATAAACTGATGTTGAGGTCTCTGTACAATTGGGTATTCCGGATGTGGTAATCTGCTCCAGTGATGGTTCTGCATACTGCACGTTGGATACCGTCGAGTCTTCGAAGATGGCGGGGGTGGGCGTGAGACCATGCTTCACATGCATACATCATGAGTGATCTGATGACGGATATGTACAGTTGTAATTTGGTTTTTGTTGGTATTGAGCTCTTGAAGATGGGATATAGGAACATGAATCGCTGAAAAGCTCTATTTCTCACGGAATGAATATGGTGTTTGAACGTTAGTCTCTTGTCAAGGAGGACTCCAAGATATTCTCCTCCTAGATGTGTTATAGTCCGGTTGAATGCAACATCGTTAGATGGCAGCGGTAGCGAGCTTGCTGCACGACCAGTCGGTTTCTATTTCCCGCCCATGACTGATTCAGAGGAGGATCTCCTCCCTCTCCGTTCATTTACTTGCTTTAAAACTCTGCTTCTTTCTCTGGCCGCTAGTGCGCTGTTGTCTATGTGTGTTAACTGCAGTAGAGGAGGAATGGAGTGCCTTTCCTCTACACCAGCCGTGGCGAGAACGTGACTCGCGAGACATTGTGGCTCGCAGTGCTTGCTTCTAACCTCCGCCAACCCCCACCCTCTCACTCACTGGAGTCAAACTTTGTTCCATTTGTATTTGTCTCTGACCTGCGAGTGGCGTATGTCTCTCGAAACCATGTACGAAAGTTCGAAGTAGGATGGGAGGACGCATTTTTTTTTTGCTGTCAATATGATGAGAATATTAAATGTATGATTTGTTCACAAGTATTACGAGGAAAACGGTTGTATAACATAAAACGGCATTATACTACATGTTACTGATGAAACATTAAAAGGTTAAGTGTTATTGTTATCGTCATCATCATCATCATCATCATCATCATCATCATCATCTCTGTACGTCGACCCTTTTTCAGCAGATGTACGAATAATGCGGTTAGCTCTTCAATTTGAACTCACTCATTTACTATGTGATGTCAAATGAAAGCTAGATCTAAGGACTTGACAAATGTTGAACTTTAAAATCTTTGCCAAAAAATAAATATCCGAAGCTTCGTTCTTTCGCTTGCTCTGTTGAAGCCATGTTCGCTATAACTTACGTTTGTGAAAAATTATGTTCAACAATTAAAATAGTAAAAACCAAATTTAGATCACGACTGACAGACAAATACCTTCGTGATCAACTACGACTGGCAGTAAGTGACATAATTCCTGATTTTAAAACTTTGTCGCAGAGACATTCTGAAGACAGTTAATTTTAGGTTGTGATATTGTTCATTTATTGTTCATTTCTTTCTTCGTTACACGTACTAAACATTAGTTTGTAGCCTTGTACTGTATAAAATTATATTTGAGTGCTTGACGTAAGGAAAATGAAAATCCGTTAATAAGTCAGACAGTTGCTTCACTTCCCCTTCGGGTGTCCGCCTCCCTCCATAGGTGCTATGCACGTTGCAGGTTACACAGTGACTCGGCACACAATTACATTTTCGCCACCGCTGCTCTACATAGACAATCTCGCATCTTTCTCACAGTTTTCTACAGCACATGAGCGCGCGTCGTTTAAAACTCGATCAACCGAGTTTTCTTATAGCTGTGAACTTAAACATTATCGAATCTTCCTCGAATTTCAAGGCACATATTTTAGTTGGTATTTACTTTCAAAAGAAGAAAATGTGAGGAGGACGTTCCTCCCTTCCCTCCCCCGAGGAACACACACACACACACACACACACACACAAAAAAACACACACAAAAAACACACACAAAAAAAACACACACACAGACACAGACACAGACACAGACACAGACACAGACACAGACACAGACACAGACACAGACACACACACACACACACACACACACACACACACACACACACACACACAGTAAAACTTGATCGAAAATTAGGAACTATCAGTGCGTTGAGAACCATATACTGTATCTGTATATTGCGCATGTTGAAATCAGTTAGAATTTACGGTCTTCGCTTACGTGGCGTGCAATTGAAAATTAGTGTGATTCTACGAATCGTAGCACCGGAAGGACGCGGTTGTGACGCACAGAAACAGAGAAATTGCGCCTGAAAATCTAATCGACAGCAGCCCGAACGTGAAGCTGGTATTTTACAGGAGACAGTTTATTAGAGATCAAGATACGCGGGAAGCAAAGATTTTGCATAGTCCTGGTTCTATTTTATAGCTTTTAATTTAGTTTCCATGCAATCAAATCCGTTAGGTGGCCATGTATTAACAGTTGCAAACATATTGGAAACTACGGAAATGCGTCTTTGAAAAATACGGGATCGCGCTAGCCTTGGGACTCTGTGCAGCAAAGAGCAAGAAGGACTTCAACATGGCAGAACGTTTGTATTAAATTTAGTAATTTCGTTACCAGAATAAAGCTGACAAACTTCCATTGTGGTTCGGGTGATAGCGTGTCTAGCTATAAATAGGTACAGGGAGCCCGGATTTATGTCCAAAAGAGGAAATTTCTTTTTTCCTTTCCGCACGATTTTGAGTGAGTCTCATGTTTGTTTTTATCTTTACTTAGGCTTATATCTAGCTTTAGCCGTGAGTCATGTTGACCACAAAACCAAGAAGTCTCACTATATTAAAAATTCTTACGAAAATTAAGACGATTGTGGGGTTGTAGCAAATCATATATAATGCAAACAGTACTTCTTTATAAGAAAGTACAGGGACATCATTATATTTTTACTTCAATTTTTATTGTACCTGAGTTTTTGAATGTACTTCACTCCCACCCCTTCTACTAAGAAAGTTCCAACTCCACACAGAACCAAGACCGCAGATAGTAAGCAGTACTGAGTTACTGAGTATAGTACGTTCCAGAAATATGTTCGCGTTTTCCAGTGACGAAAGAGCTTTCAATATTGAATCATATTTTCGCACAGGTACTGTCCGTTTGCCTACGTCGCATCCCGATTTCCACCACCTGCTTCTGCTCGCCCCTCTGTAATAGCTGGGCTGTCTTAGCTCTTTTCTGAAAACATTAATTTCTCTTAGGAATTGGAAGTTTACGTAATATTATACAGCTGTTTAATTTAACTTAAATAAAAGGGCCTCGTTAAGTAATTAACTGTCACGTGATTTCCTCCCTTTCTACAATCCTGCGGCATAACCACTTGGACGGACAGTATATAGCATGTCTGAGTAATTTTATATTTTCGGGTCGGGCAGAAGTGAAGATTGAATTTACAGTACGTAGAGTAGGTACAGAATTATTTCAACATGAGTTACTAGTATGAAGGACGAAACTGGCAATTGAAATTAGATGCAATAGTCTATAGTGCGATAATATGCACAAAAGAACTGAAGCCTGTATCGAAATGAACGGCCACCATTTTCAAAATTGTGTTTAAATATTCATATTATGATTATTTTTCAATTTAACTTCTTTCTCTATATTGTACGCTAATGTGCTGTAGACAGTATAATATACACTGCATAATGAATACGTTCGCATGGATAACTCACTTCGTGAGTAAAAATACTTATTCATAATACAGTACTGTACTTTGATTAAAGAAAAACCTAATGAAAATTATCAAACTCAAAATCGCGATATTTCCTAGTTTACCTAAATGGATGAACTACTTTTCTTCCTTCCTATACCTAGTAGAGTGATTTGTGTTTTACGCCAGTATCATCGAACTCCAGTCTTGGAGGGGGGAGCAAGCGGTGTTTCCGGTTCTCTAAAGGTATAGACAGGTTAATATTAAAAATGTTAGTAAAAATAAAATGATGTCCCTGTACAATATAAAACGAGCCACCGCGTGGCTCAGTCGGTTAGGCGCTTGCCTGCCGGTATGAAGTTGAGCTCGGGCGCGGGTTCGATCCCCGCTTGGGCTGATTACTTGGTTGGGTTTTTTCCGAGGTTTTTCCAACCGTAAGGTGAATGCCAAGTAATCTACGGCGAATAATCGGCCTTATCTCGCCAAAATACCATCTCGCTATCACCAATCTCATCGACGCTAAATAACCTCGTAGTTGATACAGCGTCGTTAAATAACCAACTAAAAAAATATATATATAAAACGACATTACGAGTTGAAACATGTAGCGGACTATGAAGGATTTGATGGAGAAGAACGAGTTGTTCTAGTAAAATGTCTAAAAGTGGATAATGTGATGTAAGTAGTTCGCCGACACTGTTAGGTATTATAATTATATGTCTAACAAGTTAAATGCTATTTACCGTAGTTGTACAGTTTTAAAGCTCGTGGAGTGTGCTGATAGTGTATGTAGGCCTATTTACTGTTGTACATTCCTAAGAGGAAACTAAAAATCTGTTTCATAGAATCGTAGTTAATATGTAAAAAAAAAAAAAGTCGTAGGCTACCAGTAATAGATAATGTTAATGACCGGGACCTGCATTTCGACTACCCAATGAAATATAAAACTGTTCATTAAATTTATACTAGAGTTTGAACGAAATGACCACAAATTTAAAGAGAATGATATAAATAAACATTAATTATGTAAAGTACACATTTTTATTATAATTACTTATGTATTCTATTAATGTTTATTATACATTCCCCGCTATGTACCGTATTTTTCGGAACATAAGACGCACTTTTTTCTTCGAAAATAGGTCTGAAAAGCATAGTGCATCTTTTGCGTCGATACTAACTTTATGAATGGGTGAAAGCTTCATGGGATTCTGTGAAAACTGAGATAATAACCTGTTCGGTTAGTGCGCTGTTCTTGAAGTGTTTTTTTTATCTATTTTTTCGTAGAACATGGAGGTGTATAGTGTTGATACTGTGAGAGCAAGTTATGAACTACTGGGTGTTCATTTCAAAGTGTGTCATGACGTCACTGTTGTTGGGTCACCGATTTGAAGCGAGTTTCAGTTTATATGTTAGAGAAGTTGCCTGTTATTTAAGGCGTTCTTCAATCCGAACTTGAGAACGGGTACGGTATAACTTGAACGTCGTAGCAACAGATGGCGGTCTGTACGGTCTGTGTGCTACCATAACCTCTTTCGAACTGTGTTTTGCGCCGGCAAGTCGTACGCAGGGTATTTGTTATCATCGGTTGCGTACGGTAACATTCCACAACACAAATCAAATGCTCCGTGTCCATGTTGACCGTCGAAGTTAATGTTATGAACTAGAGCGCATGATTCTCGTAAGACATGGAACTTATTCAGATGGGCAATTTATTAAGGAAAGAATGTATGTCCCACTGAATCTTCGAAGTTCCAGACCATAAGCTTGTCGCTACACAAGAAATTTCCCTGGTCTTACATTCGCACACGGCAGTGAGACCGGCCACAGAACACTGAATGCAGATGCGATTGAATTCTCATCTGCTTTACGTCATCTGCCCCGAGTCTGGTATCGTGCTCTGTGTAGGTTTATGGTGGCATTGAGTTTGACATCACTGATGTAACATATAGGCCTCCTATTTTATATCTGTGCTACTTGTTACTATTATTATTATTATTATTATTATTATTATTATTATTATTATTATTATTATTATTATCATTATCATTATTATTATTATTATTATTATTATTATTACTAGCCGTACCCGTGCGCTCCGCTGCACCCGTTAGAAATAAATATAAAGTAATTACATAATTAAAATAGGACGTTTCATCCAGAGAACATTCGTGTTTGATATAAGGATAAATCTTTTATTATGTTACTTAATTTAAATTGTATTTGCATAATAAAAATGCGATCATTTTGATCCAGAGACCACTCATTTGGTCATGAAAATTATTTTAGGAACTACAGGAAACGAATGTACAGAATAGCCTATCAAGTTTTCTGTGCATAAGAAGCTATTTTAATCTTACCTGTCCTCGATTCACTCAGAAGTTACTGTAATAACATTACAGAATTATGTCCATCTAGAAAAACTACACTTTCCAATGGTGAATTAATAATTAATTATACAAATCGGTTAATTTAGCTTCCGATATCGCTTCATACAAACACAGAAACATTATCTGTAGGCTATCTTTCATAGCTTTCGATTGTTGCTGTCCAAGGCCTCTTATAGACGAAGTCATTTTTTTTTAATTCATTACACGGCCTTAGATGGCAGTTATTTTAATATTAAAACTCATTTATCTCATTAAATATCAGTCCTATCAAACTTTTTCAAGGAATAAAACTTATCGGAAATTATTTCTAAAGAAACTTTTGTTATGTAACATTTTTCACAAAAATCAATAATAAGCTAGATATTTCGATTTATTTAATTCAGGTCTCCTTATAACCCCCCTTTTAAATAATGTATTTTGAATGCCACATAACCTAAAATCTAAGTTACAACGAACTTAATTTATATTACCATTTTCATCGAAATCCGTTCAGCCATTATCGCGTGAAAAGGTAACAAACATACAGACAGACAGACAGACATACAAACAAAATTTCAAAAAAGCGATTTTCGGTTTCAGGGTGATTAATTATATATGTTAGGACCAATTATTTTTGGAAAATCGAAAATTACCAGAAAAATTTCGGCTACAGATTTATTATTAACATAGATTATTATTATCATCATCATCATCATCTTCATCCTTCACGAATTAGGCCTCTGTAGACCTGTTTCGGCCCCATCTAGCAGTCTTCTAAAAGGTCTTCCTGGTCGACGGTGTCCACTAGGTTTATACTGCATCATAATTTTTGGGATTCTTGAATTTTCCATTCTTCTTACATGATCTGGCCAATTAATTTGTATCTGTTGATTTTTTCTTCTACTGACTCTACTTCTAATTGTTCTAAAATTTCTTCATTCCTTTTTCAGTCTAAAAGAGTATATCTTGCTGTCCTCCTCAAAAATTTCATTTCCGTTGCTTTGATTCTGTTCATGTCTTTTTTCTTTAATGTCCAAATCTCGCTTCCGTATAAGAGGGAGGGTAATGCTAGTGTATTATATATTTTTATTCTTGTAGACTTTTGTACTAATTTAGCTTTATTCCTAGAATTTGTGTAAATTTGGTAATTTTCTTGTTCACATATTTTTCATTTTGATGAGATATTTCACAACCCAGATAATTGAAATTTTGTACTTGTTCGAGGCATTGGTTATTGTGTATTATCTTACTTCTGACTGGGGCTTGTCCTAAAAATGCCATTACTTTTAATTTTTGTGCTGAAATTTTCATCCCAAAATCGTTTAATATTTTACTTAATGTATATAATTCCTCTTTGTAAATTATCTTCTGAATTGGAAATTATGACTTGATCATCGGCATAGAGTAAGGTATTTAATGTTAGAGCACTGGTTATTTTGATTCCTGATGTGTAGATTTGGTTCATTTTAAAATAATTTCATTTATATAAATATTAAATAATGTTGGTGATAGTGGACAACCTTGTCGAACTCCATTATTAACTAATTTTCTTTCAGATATATAGTTATTTATTTTGATACTTATTTTGCTGTCTGTGTAGATTTCTATTATATTTTGTAATAGCAAATTTGGAATATTTTTATCTTGTAATATATCGAATAAAACGTCTCTTCGGACTTTATCAAAAGCTTTCACACAATCAATAAAAGCTACATGGGTTTCTAAATTAAATTCTCTTCTTTTTTCTAACAATAGTTTGATACTAAATAATGGATCTACATATGATCTTCCTTTTCTAAAGCCATTTTGACACTCCAGAAGGAAAGTTTCAGCATTTTTTTTTTTTTAATTTTTCAATTTAAAATCCTACTATATATTATTATTATTATTATTATTATTATTATTATTATTATTATTATTATTATTATTGAATGTGCGATGCCCAGGAATTCCTAATATAGAATCCACTGATCAGGAAGTCATCCTACTCGAATAATAATAATTATTATTATTATTTTATTTAAAGCAATGTACTTGTTTTCTATTTTCATATCCTCAGAGTTAAACTTCATATTTCTTATCTTTTGGAATAGAAACTGTATAATCTTTCATAACAACGACTCGTACATGCTATTTGTTTCAATACTTCTTGGTATTTGCTGTTGGTTGTAATAGCGTTTTCGACGTACGTATGTACGCACATCTGCGGAAACAATATATCTAGATTTAGTATCATTCTTTATTAAATATACATTGCAAAGAAAACCTGTTGTACAAACGTTACGCAATGATGACATACACTACTACTAAGAAAATATACCAGTAAATATATGTACTCAATTAAGCCTACATGCCTGATTGTTTAAATCAAGATTATGTAGCATTTTATTTACTACTTGGTCCCTGTAGTGTATTGCTGAGTCGGTCATGGTGTGCATGGAGTCAAAAGAGTGGATTTGAAACTCGTGTCAAGTGTTTTAATCTTACCTAAGGCACAGCTGTTTGTCTACTACAGTAGACTACAGACACATGTTATGAGAGTTTTACCATCTGTATATCCGTTGTGTGAGGGCGCACCGTTAGCCGATCAGCTAACGTTGGTATTCAGGGTTCGAATCCCGGAATATCCATGTGGAATTTCTGGTGGGCAAAAATGACGTTAGTTTGTAGATTTTCGCATGGTACCCCCGTTTTCATTACCGGCATTCCACCATTGCTCCATTAATCATCACGATCAGGCTTCGAGACTTTGGACCCGATACAATAAGTTTACTATGCATGCACTATAGGCTGTTGACTCGCTGCAGGTAGATAGAGATGTGTTGAGGTAACAACGTTGCTATTTAGAGTAGAGTACGGTAGTATGGGGAAACATCCATATGTACATTCTGAAAGTAAATATACATTACACAATGATAATGTCAAAAGAATGTGAAAAGCATTTATCCTGTCTTTTATAAGCATTTGTGTTTAATTATACACAGGTTAATGGTGGAAATAAGCATGTAGCAATTTTAATTTTTTCCATTTATCCTATTGGTCGTCTTTAGGAAATGCAGTAACAGTACCGAATTGCAATGTACCTACTACAAGATTCATTCTCAGTGTCTCAAAAGTAAACCTTTTTCGGTTATCTGCCAAAGTTTGTACTGTAGAAAGCTGCGCTCTACGTGGCATCACGTGATAGGAGCAAAACGAAAAAAACCTAACATCATTGCAGTCTCTAAGAGACAGTCCTTTCTTCTCGGGTGACTCTATGTCCACTAATTTGCTGTTTATGTTACACAATGTTCCATATCCGTTATTTTTACTTAAAATTGATTTCCACTTCTGTTTTACACGTTCAGTAACTGGTGTACTTGGTGTCTCATTAATTCTCTGCATTATTTTCTAAATTAATTTGAGGGCTTCCGGCATCTCTTGCTCTGACTTTTCTAACCGTGTAATAGTTTCAGACACAGTTTGTATGAAAACCAAATTATTCGTCAGAACCTTCAAATCCGAGCGTTTTCCTTTGCGTATTTGGTGGCATTCATTCTACAGTACCCCCACCCACTGTACGCTTTACCACTATACTCAGTAAGCCGTTATGCGGATTTCCCACTGAACTGCTCTATCGGGTCCGAAGTCTCGAAGCCTGATCATGATCATCACATTGCACTGGTGCGCAGTTAAACTGGCGAAGCGTCATGAATTCGTGGGTGCAACCAGCGCGTAGCGGTGATAGCAGTGGGAACTACTGCCCTGCAATGTTCGGACATGAGAGAGGCATCCAAGACGTTACAAACTTCATCTTATTTCATATGGAAACTAATCGCAAGATCTGTGCTAAAATACTTAAGCGGTTAAAACATGAAGGGGTGGGAGTTGAGGACATTGAATATTTTTACCACAAGATGGAACAAACACGACAGGCCTCCTTCTGGAGAGCAAACATGGGTAAATATCGAACTTCGTCCTACTCGACAGACTGGAACCGTACAATGCACGACCATGGATAGATATATAATAGGATGCGAAACTGCGGTCAGCACCATCTGGCGGCGGGGGGCTGAAATAAGATGATCAGCGCCCAAGGTCGTAGGTGGTGAACATTAGAACTACGTGTTGGATACATTACCCAGAGTTCTATATTTATTCGTTCGAGATATTGCTCGAGAGTCGAGGAGACGAGATGGCGGACAGAAACTTGCTAATAAGTGAACATAAAGTGATACGTGTGTGTATAAGCAGTGTATGTTAAACAGTGATGTTTATGGACGTTGTAAAAATAGTGTTGTTGAATGTATTGTAAAGTAATAGTAATTCAGGGACATCATTTTATTTTTACTTCAATTTTTATTGTACCTGAGTTTTTGAATGTACTTCACTCCCACCCCTTTTACTAAGGAAGTTCCAACTCCACACAGAACCAAGACCGCAGATAGTAAGCAGTACTGAGTTACTGGGTATAGTACGTTCCAGAAATATGTTCGCGTTTTCCAGTGACGAAAGAGCTTTCAATATTGAATCATATTTTCACACAGATACTGTCCGTTTGCCTACGTCGCATCCCGATTTCCCCCACCTGCTTCTGCTCGCCCCTCTGTAAAGCTGGGCTGTCTTAGCTCTTTTCTGAAAACATTAATTTCTCTTAGGAATTGGAAGTTTACGTAATATTATACAGCTGTTTAATTTAACTTAAATAAAAGGGCCTCGTTAAGTAATTAACTGTCACGTGATTTCCTCCCTTTCTACAATCCTGCGGCATAACCACTTGGACGGACAGTAGATAGCATGTCTGAGTAATTTTATATTTTCGGGTCGGGCAGAAGTGTAGATTGAATTTACAGTACGTAGAGTAGGTACAGAATTATTCCAACATGAGTTACTAGTACGAAGGACGAAACTCGCAATTGAAATTAGATGCAATAGTCTATAGTGCGATAATATGCACAAAAGAACTGAAGCCTGTATCGAAATGAACGGCCACCATTTTCAAAATTGTGTTTAAATATTCATATTATGATTATTTTTCAATTCAACTTCTTTCTCTATATTGTACGCTAATGTGCTGTAGACAGTATAATATACACTGCATAATGAATACGTTCGCATGGATAACTCACTTCGTGAGTAAAAACACTTATTCTTAATACAGTACTGTACTTTGATTAAAGAAAAACCTAATGAAAATTATCAAACTCAAAATCGCGATATTTCCTAGTTTACGTAAATGGATGAACTACTTTTCTTCCTTCCTATACCTAGTAGAGTGATTTGTGTTTTACGCCAGTATCATCGAACTCCAGTCTTGGAGGGGGGAGCAAGCGGTGTTTCCGGTTCTCTAAAGGTATAGACAGGTTAATATTAAAAATGTTAGTAAAAATAAAATGATGTCCCTGTATAATAAATTGAACTATCTAAGTAGTTCTTGCAGACTTTTCCATTGCCCTGTACAATAAATACCCAAAGAATACAATCCCAATTATCTAACCGTTTGCTTTATTTTTTGTCTCTGTCTAGTTATATTTTAATCGGGTAGTGTAAAATAGATCGTCTATTTTATCTTTCTGTTGGCTCCGGTAAGAATTTTCAGTAGAAGATGCTGTGAGGAATAAAACTGTAAATGTTTTATTTTAAATTGGGTTAGTTTTGAATATCGATGAGGGTGGGAGGGAATACTTTCTGCTCAGTTTAACATTTTCGTCACCAGGTGCGCTGATAATGCATGGAGTAATTACTCTTTTCGCTACTTGGTGCGCTGCTAGATGTAATAACGCCCCTCCCCCCAACAGGTGGAAGCAAAGGTCAATTTCTACAACAGCGCCTCTAGTATGTGTTACGGGAAACTCAGTAAGTTTCGCTGGGACATTGTAAGACAAAGAAAGGAGAACGACTAAATACTAAGTAGGGACGAAATAGCTAATAAGTAGAGAGCGCATTTCGGGTTTGTAAACCGCAAGGTTAATTGCAACATCGACTTTAGGTATGACCATGAGCAGCACGTAAGACAGTGCAGTGCAGGGGCGGCTTTAGAGGCAGTGCCATGGCACTACCAGAACACAAGAGAGAAAACGAGAATTCATATTTTCCGCGCAAACCAGAGAGAAATAAGTTACGGTTGTATCACAGTCTCCTATATACAGTCACGAAGCTTGGGATAATTTTTTGCAATTCTCGCGATAGTTGCTAGCCGCTTGGAGCGCTGTGAGTACTTGGAACAATAGACTGTGGCACAGCCATCGTGATCTAATACAGGCCGTAAGGCAGACCATGTAACTCGCTTAACCCGATCACGAAGGGCGGCGTTTCAACCATATAAATTAGTTGGAATACATAAACAGTAACATATGTTTCTCTAAAATGTAGTGTAATTCCATTAATAAAATTTAAAACAATGATTATGAGACACTTCAGACAATTCACTTGCGAGTTAAGATGTAATATTATTTATGGTGTGAAAATTACGTTGTTCGTATGTGTAATATCTGCCTTTATTTCGATTAAATATTGCGAAATTCTTGTACATTCATTTATGCACGATTCAATAATTTTCAGTTGCACCGCACGGATATTTAGACATGTTGAAATTATAGATTATGTTTACTGTACCAGTTGCCCCTTTGTGTCTAAATTTAGTGATCTCCAATACCTTGCCATGCATATGGAAATTATAGGTTATGTTTACTATATTTAACTTATATTCCTAAATTCGCAATTATATATTATAATTAAGCATAAAGTCATGTATGATACGCCACACATTCAGTTTGTCTGTATTTTAGTACTACAACTGAGTACTGAATTATTGTATTTATCTACTACTTAACAGACGAAGTAACGCAATTGTACGTACACTAATTTCATAAGAGTGGTATGGTAAATTCTTTGTCTAAAATTAAGGAAGGTGGATGTGCTACATTGAAATCACAATATAAATTCTTTTTCATTAAACATCAAAATAGCTTCCATTCTAAACTTAAAATGTTGACGCGAACAGCTTATGTTAACATGTAAAATTCTCTTCACATTAAAATAACACAGTTTTGTAAATATTTCTGCAACATATTATGCAACAAGAAGTAAACGGAACTTATGGACCCATTACACTTAATAAATCTTAGCAATGATACGCAATAAAGTTATATTTCACTGAGTTCCATACACTGAAATAGAAAACTCGAACATATGGTACATTATGGTTTGGATCGAAAAGGCATTGACTGTGCCGTATTTCACATTGTTGTGAAGAGTTGTGTAAACTGTGAAATGTTTGTTATCGGTTGTAATAACTGTAAATAGCTAAAATACAATAATTTGAATAATAATATGCGACTAGGAGACGTTTGTAGCACTACAAATTGTAAGAAAAAGAGGTCAGAGTTATCCCTCTTCCGAAAGATCCAGGAAGGTGAGTTTATAGAATATAATATATATTTTATGAAAATAATATATAAACCTTATGTATTTCATATTTCAATAGTGGAAGGAAGGTGTTAATTTTTTTCAAAAGAACACGATATGGAAAGTACAATACATTTTATCGTCTGCTAGGGAAAGAGTCTGTGATGAGGCGATAGTAGCGATCCTGGTGGTGAGCAACTATCTATGTTTGCATATTTAGTAAGTACTGAGCTTCGTGACTGTATATATTAGACTGTGGTTGTATTGCAACTCTAGCGCCAATATTATCGTTGCCGCCATCCTCATAACCATAGACAAATAACCATTGTTTGCATGGATCTGTGCCAGGCACTACATCTCATAAGAAATATAATGGGATGCGCGCGCAATGTTCATATTCTCCCGTCTATTTCAGCATCTACAACGTGCCAGGCACAGTTTACCGCTTTCGTTTTTAAATGCTTGGATATACAACCCCATTCAGTATCTCAATTCCTTACTCCTCGCACTCTTGTCTGTCCTCCCGCTTTGTCAGAATAAGTTTCTTAGATGGAAGGATGCAAAAATAAGATAAAATCCCTTACGGTTTCTTAAAGTAATTTGTTTAAGAATGCTTTCCTTTCACTATATTTATAACTATAGTGCGATACTATAAACCTGTGAAGTGTTATCGTGTTTTGTAATGTTGTGAAGAAATTAATTCAGTTATCACTTATTAAAATCCCCGCTTTCAATATTAACATATTAAAACTAACTTCGTGTTAAATAATTGACTTACACGGCATTTAAATATTGACCAAAAACAGCAAAGTGCTGAAGTTAATAGATATGGAAAATTCAACTTGGATGTTTATTATAAAAAGAGTCGGTTGTGTGGATGAGATATGGATAATGTGTTCCTCTGTTTCCCGTGTGTTCTTTTCTGAGGAGAACGTTAATATTTAAAAATTGGGTGTTACAGATTTACTGCACTTAGGTTTAAGGAATAAAATAAAACTCACAAAAATCAAAGATTCATATAAATGTCGTCTTCAGTTTGTCTATGCTGGTTAAAGCGAATATTGAAATTCAGTTAAACTTACACTACAGACTCGCGATCGCAAAACACAACGAGCAAGTTGGGGAAAACAAGTATGTCCTAAATTTAGTATAACATTTTATGCGTCAGTAGATTTATCATTAAGAAGACACGATTAATCCGACGACTCAGAATACAGGGGCGTGTTTCGTGAATTACTTCTAAATTAACTTTACAGGGAGTTATTCCTGGAAGCTTAATTTGCATAATACACGTCACTGTACGTAACAGAAAACCACAATTTAAAGTCACACAGAGTTAGTGTGCACTCAAATGTTGGTTGCTTGACTGTTGTCAGCCCACTTTGAGGTCTGTGGATATAGAGGGAAAAATTGGATCGGTGTCGGGTAGAGTTCCCGGGTAGCTCAGTGGGAGAGCGTTGGTACGTTTAACCAAAGGTCCCGGGTTCGATACCCGGCCCCGGAACAATTTTTCCCTCGAAATTATTCAAATTAACTTTACAGGGAGTTATTCCTGAAAGCTTAATTTGCAAAATATTGCTTTGTCCATCAAACACTGAAAGGTTGATTCATCGGAGAAGCAAACCTGAAAATTGTCAAAGAAACTGATGAAAACTCTACATTTTGTCTTTAAGTATTAAATACAGTATTCAATTTAGAGTTTTTATCAGTTTCTTTGACAACTTTCAGGTTTGCTTCTCCGATGAACTAACCTTTCAGTGTTTGATGGACAAAGCAATGTTTGTTCGTCGACGAAAGGGAGAAAATTTTGCTCCTTGATGCCTGGTTAACACAGTTAAACGCCCATTATCAGTCATGATATGGTCTGTGATATCAGGCAAAGGTTGAGGACTACTCTACATTGGTCAGGGAATAATGAAACAAGATCCATATATCCAGGTATTGGAAAACAGGCTTATCCTTCAGCTGAACGAATGGTTCCCAAATGGGGAGAAATATATTTTTATGCAAGATGGTGCACCTTGCCACACTGCTAGGAGAGTCAAAACGTTTCTGGCTTCCAAAAACATTCCACTTTTGCCATGGCCAGGAAACTCACCGGACTTGAATCCCATTGAGAACGTCTGGGCCCTCGTTAAAAGAGAGATGGCAAAAGAATTTATTACTAACAGAGTTCGACTTATTGAAATGCTGATACATGTTTGGAATCACAATGAGAGGATCCAGGAAATAATGCAGAAGTGTATTGTAAGCATGCCAAAGAGAATTGAAGCTGTAATTAAAGCCAAAGGAGCTCGTACGAAATACTGAAATTTCTGTAAAAATGAGGTGTGGTTGGTTATTTTTCAATATTTCTTGAATTAACATAGTTATAATTGTAATTATACTTAATATTGTTTAAAAATTAAATATGTAATGTGAATTCTGCTTAAGAAAGGAAACCAGAGTTCAAATGAGGAAGTAATATGTAAAATGCAGTAAAAATGTGAGTGATTATAATAATGTGGCCAGGTACTGTAAATGTTTACGTTAAGGAAATCGGGAGAATACTTACTTACTTACAAATGGCTTTTAAGGAACCCGAAGGTTCATTGCCGCCCTCACATAAGCCCGCCATCGGTCCCTATCCTGTGCAAGATTAATCCAGTCTCTATCATCATACCCCACCTCCCTCAAATCCATTTTAATATTACCTTCCCATCTACGTCTCGGCCTCCCTAAAGGTCTTTTTCCCTCTGGTCTCCCAACTAACACTCTATATGCATTTCTGGATTCGCCCATACGTGCTACATGCCCTGCCCATCTCAAACGTCTGGATTTTAAGTTTCTAATTATGTCACGTGAAGAATACAATGCGTGCAGTTCTGTGTTGTGTAACTTTCTCCATTCTCCTGTAACTTCATCCCGCTTAGCCCCAAATATTTTCCTAAGCACCTTATTCTCAAACACCCTTAACCTATGTTCCTCTCTCAGAGTGAGGGTCCAAGTTTCACAACCATACAGAACAAACGGTAATATAACTGTTTTATAAATTCTAACTTTCAGATTTTTGGACAGCAGACTGGATGATAAGAGCTTCTCAACCGAATAATAACACGCATTTCCCATATTTATTTTGCGTTTAATTTCCTTCCGAGTGTCATTTATATGTGTTACTGTTGCTCCAAGATATTTGAATTTTTCCACCTCTTCGAAGGATAAATCTCCAATGTTTATATTTCCATTTCGTACAATATTCTGGTCACGAGACATAATCATATACTTTGTCTTTTCGGGATTTACTTCCAAACCGATCGCTTTACTTGCTTCAAGTAAAATTTCCGTGTTTTCCCTAATCGCTTGTGGATTTTCTCCTAACATATTCACGTCATCTGCATAGACAAGAAGCTGATGTAACCCGTTCAATTCCAAACCCTGCCTGTTATCCTGAACTTTCCTAATGGCATATTCTAGCGCGAAGTTAAAAAGTAAAGGTGATAGTGCATCTCCCTGCTTTAGCCCGCAGTGAATTGGAAAAGCATCAGATAGAAACTGACCTATACGGACTCTGCTGTATGTTTCACTGAGACACATTTTAATTAATCGAACTAGTTTCTTGGGAATACCAAATTCAATAAGAATATCGTATAATACTGCCCTCTTAACCGAGTCATATGCCTTTTTGAAATCTATGAATAACTGATGTACTGTACCCTTATGCTCCCATTTTTTCTCCATTATCTGTAGAACTATAAAAAATCTGATCAATAATCGATCTATTACGCCGAAAACCGCACTGATGATCCCCAATAATTAAAACGGGAGAATACTGGCGAAAATTCTCATCCTCCAATCTTATTGACTATGAGTATTTATTTCACAAATTCATTCAAAGCGGAGGAATGACCTTGGAAGATATAACGTAATATATTAAAATAAATTATAACATTCTTTAAACAGAATCTTGTAGATTTTCGTGTCGCTAACTCACTTTCATTATTCGGAGTATTAATCTAATAACGGTGATATTACATGAAATAAAATTTCTTGCAAGAGCATAAGAATATAATTTACGGACAATTAAGTATGTGTGAAAGGCAGATTATTCTCTGTCTTGACTTTCGACTCAGGACGGATCCATAACCTAGGCACTCATTAGTCCATTATGCATACTATATATGCGATAATTGTTCCAATTCCGACGGGTGGCCTGGATGGTATTTGTGCAATCGATGCTGACAAACTGGCCTTCTGCGTCAACCTTGACAGAGCCAGGTCCCAATACCCGATAATCCCAGCGTATCTAATAAGTTGGGGAAATTAAATGTTTAATTTACCGCTAAAGCTAAAACTTCTTCCAACTAATGAAGAAATAATATAATTTTACTTTTGTTTCCGTCTTGACTTATTTTAATGTTAACCCAGAAGTATGTTTGTTAACACATTTTAATATTTTACTTGTGAACGTTTTCGCCCATTTTGGGCATCTTCAGACCATAAAGATATCTGTACATAATTGCGTAATACATATTGAAATTCTACAAACAATTATTGGAAGTTTATAAATACACTAGAAACATTTTTTAAAAAGGTGCACTAAAATACAGCAACAAAAGGTAGTTGTATGATAAATATGCATATTTAATGTCATATTATAATCATTCATAACAGCTAGAGATCGCGAACGAGTAATTATATTGGATCAATAAACTGTATAATGACTCAAAGGTGAGTACTTGTTTAACAATAAGACACTTAGGTTAAATGTGCATATTTTAACAGACAGTCACATGAAAATATTACATATCAAAATTCAAAATCATCAAAAAATCAAAAAAGGTCAGAAAGGTGTAAGGGGTCCTAGTTGACTGTTATATTGATGTTGGTGTAAATAGAAAGGATGTGGATTGAAGGTGAAAGGTTTGGAATTTTATTACAAAATGAATGTTAAATGTAGTTTATATAAACTTAAGTAACGCTGTGATAATCTATTAAACAAATATGTTGTAAATATGCACTATTGTGTAGGTTGCAATATTAAATAAAGTAAAATTGTTACAAGTATGTATCGTTATGATGGATAATATCAAGTTGTTATTGTCAATCTCATATTGCCGTTGTATCGAAGGTTAATAGATTAATAGTATATGACAAAATATCATGGAACCAAATCTACACATCAGGAATCAAAATAACCAGTGCTCTAACATTAAATACCTTACTCTATGCCGAAGATCAAGTCATAATTTCCAATTCAGAGGATAATTTACAAAGAGGATTGTATACATTTAATGAAATATTAAAAGATTTTGGGATGGAAATTTCAGCACAAAAATCAAAAGTAATGGCATTTTTAGGACAAAACCCAGTCAGAAGTAAGATAATACACAATAACCAATGCCTCGAACAAGTGCAAAATTTCAATTATCTGGGTTGTGAAATATCTTATCAAAATGAAAAAGATGTGAACAAGAAAATTACCAAATTTACACAAATTCTAGGAATAATAAACAATACATTAAAAGCTAAATTAGTATAAAAATCTACAAGAATAAAAATATATAATACACTAGCATTACCCACCCTTCTATACGGAAGCGAGATTTGGACATTAAAGAAAAAAGACATGAACAGAATCAAAGCAACGGAAATGAAATTTTTCAGGAGAACAGCAGGATATACTCTTTTAGACCGAAAAGGGAATGAAGAAATTTTAGAACAATTAGAAGTAGAGTCAGTAGAAGAAAAAATCACCAGATACAAATTCAATTGGCTAGATCATGTAAGAAGAATGGAAAATTCAAGAATCCCAAAAATTATGATGCAATATAAACCTAGAGGACATCGTCGACCAGGAAGACCGTTAAGAAGACTGCTAGATGGGGCCGAAACAGGTCTACAGAGGCCTAATTCGTGAAGGATGATGATGATGATGATGATGATGATGATGATGACAAAATATCATTATGTTGCGGTCGTAAATAGCTTCATAAAAGTTGGGAAGTATATTAAAATCACATGTTAAAATCAGTTAAAAGTCGAGGATTAATGATGATTAACATAGTATCATTGTAAGCTGTTGAACATTTACTAATGATGAAGTTGACGTAAAAAAGTGCATCATATGTTGAATCGATGTAAGGTGAAGTCAAGATTGTGAATGTTGTCGTGTAAAATCTTCAATAATGTTGATTATAGACTAACGAGCAGCGTAATATGTAGAAGTAGTAAGGAAATGTTCTGTGGACTATTATGAAATTTTGGAAAAGATTGAAGTTTGAACAATTTCGAATGTAATGCATACTTACGACAGCGGTTGGAGTTGCATGGAACAGATGTGTTGTGGCGTAAAGACGGCGGTAGACTAAATGAGCGGGAAGGGTCAGTTGCATGATGTTGTGTTACTACGCATTGGAACTACTTTGCGTGTATTGATATGAAATAATGGATTGGTAGAATGTATTAAATTTTCGTTGAGGATCTGTTTGTCTTTCTGTAGAAATTCAAATTCTCCCAATTATTTTAACCAATGTAAATGATAAATCATATTAGTGGAAAATGGAGAATGTTGGTGGGATACAAGAGGGAAACGGGAGTATCCCGACAAAACTCTCTGCAATGTCTGCTTTGTCCATTACAGAATTCCATCACGACCAGGCCGGGAATCGAACCGAGGCGACCTCGATAGAAGATTCGCGCGGTAGCGGTGAGCCATAGACGCATCATGCTATGACTTCCAAAGCGACTATTATCGTACAGGCTCCCATGAAGTGAAAGTTGCACGTGGGAAAAAGATGCTTGAGCATGATGATCATCTCTGATTTATTTTTATTGCACGCCTACACCAGAAAACATAAGCTGAAATACGCGATCCTCTGCATCACCGCGGTTTAAATAACGAACATCATCTTCATTTTGTTTTCAGTTAGGCTACCGTACATATTTCACACTAATACTCAATAATCCTCGCGGGTTTCATCTTCAAATTAAGTAATAAATTAATTAATACAGCATTAAACTTGGCGCAGCGGAAGTGTGCGTGGAATTCTCTAGAACGTAAGTCCGAGCTCCCGCACGCCTCTGGGCGTAGTGCATGGTGGCAGTGAAGGACTTCTCCTTCATTAAGCATAAACAGAATTCTTTCATTACTTTAAACAGACAGGTGGCATGACGTTTTATTACAACCTATGAAAACAGTTTAGAAATCAAATTTGTCTGTCATTACAACATATCATTAGCTTCAAACGAAGAAAAAAATTAGTTCCACGAGGAAGATATAATCTTTCTCATTATACGCTTTACACCACTGTTTCTCAACCTTTTTGATGATGAGGCCCCCATTTCCTCACTTTACTTTAGTGCGGCCCCCTGGCCTAAGATGTATAGTCGGACCATCGGATCTGTGCACCCGTAAGATATGCGAACTGAACCCTAATTCCTTCTCAGCCTCGGTAATTCATTACTCTCCCTGCATTCCTATCTCTCTCTTTTCTATCTCTCTCCCTTTCTCTCCCCCACTACTCACAATTTTGGCCTTCTTGCGGGACAGTTTACACTATTTGCACTTGCAGTCCAGTGTTGTCAACTCAACATGAATACTGTAGCACGGAGTGGCGAAAGAAATATTATTAAGCAAGTACTTGATAGCATTCTCCGACGAAGAGAAACAAACAGGTAAATATCTGTTTCTTATAAATCAGGAACGAAAAGAGCAACTGATATCACAGGTGAGGCTTATTTTATTGCAATTGATTACATACTAAAATTACTTACTTAACTAATACTAATAATATAACATTTTATGTAATTTATACAGACAGGTCAGAACTCCAAATAAAGAAAATCAGGAGAGAGGGCGTCTGTGCAGGAGATGAAAAGTTAGAATCACCAGAGAAGAACAGACCAAGGGAACTTTTAATTATTGTAGATGATATGAACCGATGTATTTTAAGAAGAAAGGTACAAGAATTTTATACCGTTCAGAAAGAAGTTTTAACATTGAAGAAATTACTGAAGCTTGCGAGAGAAGCAATGATTTCCAAGGTTGGAGAGAAAAACTACTGAAAGTGATTCGGGACATGGGATTTTGGTTTAAAAAATGTAGAAATACAAGATGTATTTTGATTGAAAGAAATAATATTGTAGCATGGAGGACCAGTTATTTATGACACTCTTTGGCGGAAGTTTGGCAACATCCCTATTCGGCAAGGTTCGTGGCCTGCTGTTTAACGTGGTGGGAGGAAAGCGAGTGGAATGGAGTGAATACAGGCGTTAACTTTTTCAAGAACGACAACAGCGCTGAAGGGGCACAGATCCTATGGTCCAACAATAGTGTAGAATAGTGATTCTCAACCCGAGGATTGCGGCCATTTGGGAGATGTGACGGCGTTATTTCCTGAGTTGGAGCCCCGAAATTTAATTATTCTTTATTATAGGTATAATACAATTGCTGGAAAATCTATCAATAAGAGCAGTTAAGGAATGAAATGAATGAAATTTCTATATTCAACATTTTTTAAGTTACAGAATTATTTTTTCTATACTTCAACTTCTTGTTATTAGTAGACCTATTAATGTCCCCAAGCTTAATTAGTGTAAATTTAATACTATTTTCAGTTATTACTTATACTTTTTATCTAATCCCACATAATGTAAGTCACAGTCACTAAAAATTGCATAACATTCTGACATGCATACAATTTAAGAGCAGAGCCATAATTTGAGTTTTGAATGTATAAGTAGTGACCTGAAAGTAAGTTAAAAAAATGAATTTCTTTCGTGTCCTGATAATATATTATATCTTACTTTTTTTTTTAATATTTACTTCACCCAAAAAAAAAGGGTTCTGTAGTTTTGTTAATCATAGTTATCAGAACATGCAGTAAAAATTTCCAACTTCTTAGCATGGAATTTGCTGCGAGTTTATAACACATTATTTGAATGTGAATAAATGCAGCAAACATGTGTTAAAAGTTACTCCAGATGACATTCACTAACAATATCCTAATAACCTAATCCTAATCCGTTTAGATCGTTGTAATGTTTTTCAAATGAACCAAATTTCTGACTGCTATGTTCTACATTCTACACTTAACGCTTAGGAACGCACTAACGTAATGTGAGGAAAAAGGGGGACCACATCCAAGAGACTGAGAAACACTGGAGCAGAATGTAGGGCAGAGTAATATGAAATTCTGTATCAATTTAAAAGCAAACAATTATATTTTTATTTAATGCTCAATGGTTGTATATTCAAACTTTTGTAGAAAAGCTTTTAAAAGTTATTATTATTATTATTATTATTATTATTATTATTATTATTATTATTATTATTATTATTATTATTTTGTTTGCGGCCCTCTGTTAATTGTTCTACGGACTCCAAGGGGGCCGCGGCCTCCAAGTTGAGAGTCACCACTTCACATCAGCTTAGTTCTACATAATGTTACTAATGCTAGATAGGCCTATTATTGTCTATAGTTTATTTCCTTGAATCGTCGTTTAATACACATATATAGTTTATTCATCTTTTTACAAAAGATACTATTCGTTCTTGAAATTCATTACCTACAGATGTTAGTAGCTGCTAGACCCTAAACGCTTTCAAGTACAAAATGAAAAATCTAGTTTTCTCTACGATATCGTAAAGTTACATTTTGTGCGAGATCGTGCGTATTTGCTTGGTTTCCGCACAAAACCAATCCGCGGAAAGTGTAAAATTCCACATTCAGTATTCCCAACCCAACACACATAACAATTTCCCTCTTCTTACCGCTTAAGTGACATATTCATTTTACTGCTTTAGGCTTTTAACATATTATTTTTAGAGACGTTCAATATAGTAATAATTATAAACTGGAAACTTACCACTGCGATTTCACCTAAATTGCACTGTTAATTATTGTTTTTAAATATTTGCAAAAATTAAGTAAACTCTACAACTCCACTAAAGTTACTGCATTCGTGATGCATGTAACATTAAGGAAGCCGTTTGTTTTAAGTTCGCATTTATAGACTGGGGGAAAAAAAAGACATGTATATCACGGCCTGCTGGAGTATAGTAAACACAGAAGACATTTCAAAGCAACAATGTTGAAGATAGATATTTTTGTTTTGCAAATTTGCCGTCATTGAACAGAAACCAAGATGGAGATTTCATTGCAACTAATTAGAAATTCCTCTTTCAGGTATGTAATAAACGAGCTTCGCACAAAATAATGTACGATACACGAGCGGTATGTTATCTTTCAATTCTCGGAAATTAAAAAAGCTCAACTACGTTTCGCTGTTTCAAACTTTTCCTCGAACATGAAAACTTCAACATACCGCTCTTGTAACGCATATTACTATTACCCACTGTCATCAGTGCCTAAAGTGAGTCTTTAAAACACTAGTGTGTAAATAGTAAGTAATCACTTTAGGCACTCCTATTCATTTTACGCACTGCCAATGTACAATTTCCACTCAGCACGAAATTAATACCTTACCTTGATCTTTCATGACGTAAATATTACACGTAACACAAATTAACAAATATAACATTCATATTTCTATATTAGCTCGTATTATCTAGTCTAGTATATTATAATACTGTGGTATTATTCTGAAGTAGTCATTGCTTGCATTGTTCCAAGGATCTGACGTAACTTCACTTTTCACGGCTATGATTCCACGATTACTTATTTCTTTATGGTTCTGACTTCAGAAATGTAATTCAGAAACGTGTCCAGAATGCTGTCTTACAATCAATAACTTACTAACAAAAATTTCTTGAAAGAACTAGGTCCATTCACAAATTCACAATGAAAACGTTAAAATTAACGCGAGAACGTAATTCATAGTTGTAAATATTTTACCAAGTAATCATAATATATTTTAACTTCTCACCTAATTTAAATAGGTATTTAAGTTCGATATTCTTCTGGTTTATGCATTTTTTCTTGCTTAGATTTTGTCTTAGGTATATAATTTTCTTTTCTTAACTATTATTATATTTTTTCTTTTCATCTTCTGGTCGAATGCAAGAGGAAGCCTAAGGCCTTAAATCCGCTAGAAGAAATTAAATGTTATGATATGATATATGATATGACATGACATGACATGACATGATATGAGATATGAGATATGATATATGATATGATATGATATGATATGATATGATATGATATGATATATGATATGAGATATGATATATGATATATGATATGATATGATATGATATGATATGATATGATATGATATGATATGATATGATATGATATGATATGATATGATATGATATGATATGATATGATATGATATGATATGATATGATATGATATGATATGATATGAGATGACATGATATGATATGATATGATATGATATTATGATATGATATGATACGATATATGATATGATATGATACGATACATGATACGAGATATGATACGAGATATGATACGATATATGATACGATATATGATACGAGATATGATACGAGATATGATACGATATATGATACGATACGATACGCTACGATACGATACGATACGATTCGATTCGATATGATATGATATGATATGATATGATATGATATGATATGATATGATATGATATGATATATGACTTTATCGCCAGGTGTTTTCAGGTAGTTACATATAAATCCCCAGAGTAATAAATATATTTTTACTTTTCATCTGAGTCCAAGACTCAGTAAAGTGTTAAACGTGTTCGAAAACTTAAAAAAGAGAGTCTAACACAGTAATGTCAAATCTTGATCGGTACAGAAACATGGGTCCTTAATAAAAATAGATGCAAACAACTTGCAGTATTTGAGAGGAAAATCTTAAGAAGGATTTTCGGAGCAATTGAAACTGGATGGATGGAGAGCCAGATATAATAATGAGATATATGAACTGTACAAGGAATCGGATTTGGAGACGCACATAAGATGTCAAAGATTGAGATGGTTGGGACAAGTCACAAGGATGGAAACTACAAGGAAAGTGAAGATTGTCTTCAATAACAACCCAGATGGAACCAGATTAAGAGGAAGACCGAGAACAAGATGGTGGAACTGTGTACAAGTGGATGTGAATAGATTGGGAATAAGGAATTGGAGGGAGTTGGCGATGGATAGAGGAGGATGGAAGACAGCCATAGAGGAGGTTAAGCCCCACTTGGGCTGTAATACCAAATAAGAAGAAGAATGCCACCAGAAGTTTTGATTTTACACACGAATTTATGAGAAACTTCAGGTGTGAGTAAATTGACCTAGGGAAAATAAAAATCTCGAGTGGAATTTATTAGGACTATTTCGCGAATAGAATAATAAATAATGTAATTAATAAAAAAAAACAAATAATAACGCATATTATTAAAAAAGATGTATAATTTACTAACCTGATGTTGGCTGGCATAGGATATTACACTCTGAAACAAAAAGTGAAACTATTTATTGACAAATACGATCAGAATTATCTGGAGTTAACTATCACAACTAACATGCAAGTACAAAACTGACAGAAAAAAAGAAATGAGCAATGAAAATATTGATTGACTTTTATTATAAATCCAATTACATTTATGCCTAAAACAATAAAACTAATTCATATACATTACTGGAGAATTTGATTATTAAAATGAAACAGATGAATGTAATTAAATGTACGATATTATTGAACTCACATTTCTTATATCGCCTTTTTTATTGGTTATTTCACGACGCTCTTTCAAATGCTATGGCTAGAGCCTATATGGCATCTGAATGAGATGAAGATGATAATAACGGCGAAATGAATCCAGGGTCCTACGCCTAAAGTTACCCAGTATTTGCTCTTATTGGGTTAAAAAACCTCAACCAGGTAACTTGTCCCAACCAGAATTTGAATCCGAACCCGCTGGTTTCACGGCCAGGCATGTTAACCGTTGCTCCGCAGCGGTGGATCCGTAGGTACGTCAAAAAGGCATCCAGGTTAAATTGTCCACTTCACAATGACCAGAGGAAAATGATCACAAACAGAAATGTCCAGAGCAAAATGTCTAAGGGAAAAAGTCAGTAAAAAACTCCACATACAAAAATGTCCACAACAAAATGTCCAGTATAAAAAGTACGCATTCAAAAATGCCCACAAAAAAGTCCATAATTGAAAAAAAAAAAATCCATAATTTTATTTTTTTACAGAAGCAGTAACCAGGAGAAAGACTACAATGTAAAATGTTTTATTGAGATTACTAAGCGGCATACCAAATTTTAAATCAAGAGTGACAGAATGGCTAAAATTATACGTTCACAAAAAAGGAAAAACAATCCATTACACCAGTCATGTAAATTGATGCCCACAGGAGCAAGCGCGCGCTTTAGAGCTCAGGAGAGCCTGAGCGCTTTACAGCGGAAAGGAAAGAGACAGACGAAAGAGGTAGTATATGCCGCTTGGTCGAGCTATATTCAGGGATGGCCAGCACTGATTCTATAGATAAAGGGAAGAGAACTTATTAAAACTGTATTCATGATAATTTTTAGATTTGTCTGAGAAGTATAAGTGCATTATAAGAATGTAGGTTTTAATTTCAATGCTCATTTTTCAGAAGTTTGATTTTTTTTTTATTCAAAAGAAATATTTTCTCATCTTTTTTTTTATTGAAAAATGAAATTTTCAGATATAGGTTTATTTATATAGTAGCCTTACAGAATGTTTTCGTAAATCTAATATACCGTAAATACTTATACTGAAGATAGTGTATTGAACATTTTGAAAATATTCGCATGGAAATTGTTTGTAAGGAAATGGATTAACAAAGCAACTACTGTTACATCGAAAGCAAAAGATACGTGCCCATGTGTTGTAAAAATGTCAGCTCTATAGCTTCAGCACATTTCGAGAAAATAATTTAATATTCTGATGATAGGAAGTTGCTCACCAATATCGCCTTAAAAGCATAATGCAGTAAGAGTTTTGTTATAGAATATTAGTTACACTTAAAACATATTGTGATTTTTATTAGTAAAAACAATGTAATTTATTCGTCACAACAATAATTCCCTTCTACAATTCACCTTAAACGCTCTCGTCAACAATTGGATCTTCACTCAACACAGTATTTGTTATAGCACTCCACCGACGACAATGACAATTTACTTGGACTATTACGCACAACAATGAACTGTTAATCTTAACTAATATTTACAAAGCACTATTTACAAATCAGAACTACCAGTTCTCAGTTCACAGTTCTTCTATCTCAGTCACTCGAGTTCACGGTATCTCGAACCACAGACCTTCAGAGACAGTTCACTGTACTCGAACTCGGGTCCCTGCAACTGCGGTCCACTGCACTCGAACTCAGGTCCCTCCAACTGCGGTCCACTGCACTCGAACTCAAGCCTTCGGATGCTGACGCAGATGCGGACGCACACTCGAGTCGAACTCCGGTTGGCTTAGTCACTGACTGGCTGATTAATCAACTGAAAAACTGCTGTCGTTCCTTCGCGACCGTAATTTATAACCACAGCGACGTAGCCTCGAAAGTTCGAATTCGCGAGTCTTCCATTTCGACGGATTTCTCGGCCTCTCTAGGCAAGCAGAAGATGCGCGCGCAAACTCTCTCCACTCTCTCGCCGCGTTGGCCCTTTCCCCTCTCAGCCGCGCGCCATTCCAAAGTGCTCCGCGCGATTTTCTCTCTTGCGGGACGCTGGTCGTGAGTTCGAATCTCACGTCGCTGTCACAATATATACAGTAAAATAAAGAAGTATATGTAGTATTTGTAGACCCTGAAAAGGCTTTTAACACAGTGGATTTGCATAAACTTACGGGGAACTTGTAGAAAATAGCTATAAATTGGTAAGAGAAGAGGCTATTCAGCAATTTTACATGAAACAATGAGTCAAAATCAGAATAGGAGGAGAAATGTTAGAGGGCAGTGGAATAGAAAGAGGAGTACGACAAAGATGCCCTTTATCACCTATCCTGTTCAACATCTACTTCGAAGATTTAGTGAAGATTTGTTTTCAAAGCATGGGACGGATAATGGTAGGAGGAAGAAGAATAAACTGTATAAAATTTGCTGATGATATAGCATTGTTAGCTGAAGAGATGATACTAAGGGATATACTATTGGAGCTAAATGACAGCTGTGAGCAGTATGGGATGAAGACAAATGCAAAGAAGACGAAGACCATGGTTATTGGAAGAAAAAATAAAGGTAAATGTGCTACTTCGAAATGAGGCAGTGGAACAAGTGGACAGTTTCAAATATTTCGGGTGTACTTCAGGCAGTAAGATGAGCTGCTGCCAGGAAGTCAAAAGGGGGATAAGAATGGCAAAAGAAGTTTTTAATAGAAAAAGGGCCATCTTCTTCGTACCTCTGGAAAAATAATTAAGAAAAGACTAGTGAAGTGCTTTGTGTGGAGTGTGATATTGTACCGGGCAGAAACATGGACATTACGATGAAGTGAAGAGAAGCATTTTAAATGTGAATATGGAGAAGTGTGGAGAGTGTGAAATGTACAGACAGAATAAGGCATGAAGCTGTTCTAGAATTATAGTAGAATTAACGTTCTTCAGACTTACGACAGCTTGGTAGTCGCATTGCTTACGGTCGCTAACCACGTCGGTTACGGGTTATTGTAATGACAACCAAGGTTAGCAGTAAGTTGACAATGTTGCCATGATAGCAGACCGTAAGCCACGCGGATAGCGAGCTGTCACAAGTCGAAAGAAATGTTGATTCTACTGTAGTGAGTGAAGAAAAAATAATGTTAGAACCGATCAGGAAAGAAAGAAAGAAAGAAAGAAAGAAAGAAAGAAAGAAAGAAAGAAAGAAAGAAAGAAAGAAAGAAAGAAAGAAAGAAAGAAAGAAAGAAATTGGCTGGATCACTGGCTAAGAAGGAACTGCTCACTGAAGAATTCACTGGAAAGAATGGTGAACGGAAGAAAAGTTCGGAACAGAAGGAGATATGAGATGATAATCAAAGCTCGGATCTTGGGGACTTGTGTGTCGTGTGCTTGAGTAAGGTTACAGGCATAACGTACACAAAGCTCACGCTGCAAGTGCTCAGGGACAGTCGTTTGTACTAAGAAAGTGGTCACATCGAATGGCAAGAAGACGAACGAATAAACTGTGTCACGTCGAAGCCAATGACATTAAGAGAATTACAGGTAAACGGTCTGTTTGAGGAATTAGAAAATACGTGTTATTCGAATGGGTGTTATGGAAGTTTGAAAATGCATTTCTTAAATTTTAGGAACAGAATTTCGTGGAGGAATTCTGAGGAGATACATTATTTTCTTCTAATGCAGAGTTTATATCTTGTAAGTTGTACCACACATAAACTAGAGCTGGAAACGGGCATTCATTGAAAGACATTGCAGTCCTTTAAATTGATGGAGAATTTGTCCATAGCCATGGATCAAGTCGTAGAGGGGCCTTCCCTAGTAGTGATACACTAATTGAAAACTATTTGCGAGAAAAATTTAGGATATACTTATCTTTCTCAGATACGAGATCTGCTGAAAATCGAACAGGAAACAGTGACAGTGAAATATTCAGTATTTTATTTAGGCCCAAGACTTTATAATAAAATTTCAAACCATTTTCCAAATTTGAAATTTTTTAAAATTGAAACTTTTAAAAAAGAATTTTGTAAAATTATCCATGATATATAATAGTAACAAATGTACTTTTTTTTACCTTTTATTTCTATCGACTATATTCATGTTTTTATTGAATATCACTGGCTTCTGTCGGATTGTCAATTTATATTAAATGTGTATTTTTCTCTCGTTTTCCCTTTCTTCTTTATTCTTGCTCTTGTGTTGTACTTATTGGTTTGAATTAAGTTAATTACTGTATTTAGTAAACTGTCCTTGTAAATTTTATGTTATATTATTCACTAAGACCACACCGTACACGAGCCTGACTCTTACGGTAGTGGCTAGAAACATTTTTATTTTATAAATGCAATTTGTACTCACTAGGTAGCTAGTTAAAATAAATAAAATAAAAAAATTAAAGTTTGCTCCCGTCACTTCATGTGACGTGGAAATAAGTTTCCTTCGTTTCAAATCATGTTTAACTAACAGACGAAGAATTTATGGGTTCGAAAATCTTCGAATGCATGTAGTCATACACTGTAATGAAATGTACAGAGCAGAACTGTAAATTTGATGTATTTTGCATGTTTATTTATATATATGCTATAAAATTAGATGTTTCAACCTATCATAATATTATCATTATGTTGTTCCAGCCAGGAACCACTTTTATAGCAGACCTGACAGTACCTCCGTGCTGGAAGCGGGAGTTTGTTGACATTGAAGTCCGGTCGCTTAGCCACGTTCAAAGACACAAGTCCCCAACTTCCGAGCTTTGATGATAATAGTACATTATGCAACGAGCCTATAATGGTAGTAATTAAGACGCGAGTATGTTTATGAAACGAGCGCAAGCGAGTTTCATAATTTTCATACGAGCGTCTTAATTACCATTATAGGCAAGTTTCATACGACTTTTTATGCTCGACCATATTTCTAACTTGAAATTATTCAGAAGTATTCATGTTATTCTTATCTGACTGGGGAGCGGAACTGACCTTGTGCAATATCTCGTAAATTGTGAGATGTGCGCAGACGCAAAAGTATTGATTTTTTCCGAGAAACAAATGTCATTGACCTTGATATAATCTAGAGAGTAAAATAAACATTAATCTTGATATAACCTTGAAATTGATTTAGACATTGAAAAACGAGATGACAAATTGAATTTATTTGAATATCACTTACAGTTAACGCTAATTATTATAGTAACAGAACATAACCTTCTGCGACAGTATTGGATTTCCAGCATCCGTGACGTTTCGCTAGTTGTCTTTCGATTGCATATCCGAGAATAATCGATACTTGCGCTTTCATATTGCTACAATGGTGATTTCTCATTGGTGGAACACCTGAGCTTTAATGAATAGGTGTACTTTAATGAGGTCCATTAAAGTGCTGCTACCAGGTGTATAATTACTACATTTCGGCATGGTCGAGCATAAACAACATTGATACCAAGAGGAAGGCGGAAAAGAGGAGTGCTGCGTCTTCATTTAAGGATTGCCCTTGGGCAGAAAATTATTAATTAGTTACTACTTGAAATTCATCTGGTTGTTGGTGAATATGTACTTGAGTGAAACAGTCAAATAGCTATTTTACTGTCGCAACTTTCTTTAGGGCTCTGCCATTGGGGAGGAGGGAGAAACTGTCACAACTCTTGCTACACATTTCGAATACTAGTTTTCGGTTATGCTTTTGGCAGAGAATATTACTAAGAATTTATTAGACTGCAAAATGGATTAGAAACTGATTACTGCCCGTGTCTCACGTCCTGAACCGAGAGTTCCCTAGTGCTTATAACCACGCCTCTTAGGTCTGCTCGGAACGTCACGGGAGGTGCAACGTGGCGGCACGGCAGCATATTACATATGCTGAAAACATTATCCTACGCCATCGCAGGGATCTTTACTGGTTATAATAATGGATACTCTAATCGTGGTTACCACTATCGCTATTATCTCTGATGGCGATTTCATAAAATGTAAGTGCACACTAGGCCACTCTTCGTTCAGTTTGGACAACTGCTGAATTACCATAGAGCAGCATTTCTCAAAGTATGTTCTGGGGTTCCGTGAGCCTTATATGATTTTACTTGGTTATTTAACGACATTGTATCAACTACTAGGTTATTTTGCATTGCTGGGATTGATGATAGCGAAATGGTATTTGGCGAGATGAAGTCGGGGATTCGCCAAAGATTACCTGATATTCGCCTTACGGTTGGGGAAAACCTCGGGGAAAAAACCCAACCAGGTAATCAGCCCAAGCGGGAATCGGACCCGCGCCCGAGCGCAACTCTGGATCGATAGGCAAGAGCCTTAGCCGACTGGACTGCTCCGGTGGCTATTTTATACTTAGTGGATATTATAAAAATATATAAATGTTACGGAAATATGAATTAATAATAACATGAAACCACCGATAATAATAATAATAATAATAATAATAATAATAATAATAATAATAATAATAATAATAATAATCCAAGAATATGCGTAATAATAATATGTTTAATGAACATCTAAAACGGAAAATACCCATAATATTTATCACTTTCATCACTGGATTCTCTGCATATGTGTTCACTAAAACAAAATATGGAAAAGACAAAATGCAGAAGTACAATAGAAATGAGACCACAACTTTCCGCCATAAAAGCAGATTGCAGGCTTAAAAAGCAAATACATTCGTCCCACTGAACAGAATTATTGAGATACTAGCTTTCACTTGTCTGTTAATTTAAACACTAATAAAATATAACAGAGATTCCGCAGTTACACTTTAGATTAAAAGGGGTTTCGCGGTGGAAAAAGTTTGAGAAACACTGCCATTGAGGAAAGAGTTTACGGATGTGTACACGTGATAACCGTAATCGCGATTAGGTCGATAATGTCTTGTAGAGACTGTAGTCTACAACTGGTATTAGTGTTTAGTTACAGGAATTGATGGGGACATAATCTGTTTCGTGAGGGGACAGCCTATACATTCGCTTGTCAATGGCTGATCTTCCTCCATAGCTGACGAAAGGAATCCTGAAAAGGCCGATGTGTTGAACGTAAGGTAGTAGGCACATGCGGTACGCAGCTCCTCCTACCCTGTCCCTCTGCGTCTCGCCCCGCAAAGAAACAGCTCAGGAAGTGAGGCACGGGCAGTAATACAAGCTGAATAACTCAAGAAGCTCTTGTTCCAAGACACTACAGGGTTACACTTAACAAATTTAAAAAGGAGGAAAGACTGGTCAATGAAAACAGTTTCTTAAACTTTTAGATTTATGATGCTAAATATCTGTACTAAATGACGTTAGACGCCTTCATTCACATTCTTGCTTCCAGAAATTATTAATGCTGAAAATAGGTACAGTTCAAATTTAATGATTATCAAATTATGGCCATAAAAATTTAGCTTAAAGACACATTAAACGCAGATCCTAATAGAGCTTTTAAAATTTAATTTTCATACTCTGAATTTCTTGGCAAATACATACCTAGGTGATTAAATCTTAATGAGTTAACTTCTTAATGATGTAGCAATTAAATTAACTTAATTTAAATTTTCTCGCTGGAAATTTTTCTTATTACAGAAGAAAACGTGAAATTAATGTAAATTTCTAGAATAATATTCCTGTATGATTTCATTTTTTTTTTCATTTCATTTATTGTATTCTATAGATCTTACATTAGCAATGAAGCTTTAAGATGTGGAGCAAGTAAAAATTTTTACAAGATTACAATTACAGTTTTTACAAATTTTTACAATTTCAATTTCAATATTTTACAACTTTTTGACGAGATGTAGTGAGATGAGGTGAGGCCGAGGATTCGCCAACAGATTACCTAGCATTTGCCTTATGGTTGGGGAAGACCTCGGAAAAAAAACAACCAGGTATTCAGACCAAACGGAGATGAAGTGAAGCGAGGCCGAGGACTCGCCATAGAGTACCCGGCATCAATCCCACGGCTGGGGAAAATCTCGAAAGAAACCAACCAATCAGACCAAACGGGGGATCCAAATCAAGCCCGAGTGCAGCTCTGGATCAACAGGCCAGCGAGTCTGCCGACTGAGCTACATTGGTGGCTCAACTAAAAATATACAGTACATAGGCAAACAGATTATTAAATTTACAAACCAAAATGATTAGTCATCAGTTACAGAAAAACAAAGTTAATTTTTACATTGCACCTCTTGAGATCACTAACCACTAAAAACGAGCATTTCCACCACTGGCGTCTATGACAGTCTTTACGCGTTGAGGCTTACTGTCCACTAACCATTGGAGGGCCTCTTAGGGGATGAGATCCCACTCCTCCAGCAATGTTGCCCTCAACTGCAAAGGTGTTGATGTCACGCCGTTGGACATTCCCTCCGAGCATACCCACACATGCTTAATAGGATTTATGTCGGGACTACGAGCTGGCCATTCTAGGGTTCGTATCTCAATTTCCTGTAGGTACTGCACAACACAACGCTACCGGCGTGGCTCAGTCGGTTAAGACGCTTGCCTGCCGGTCTGAAGTTGCGCTCGGGCGCGGGTTTGATCCCCGCTAAGGCTGATTACCTGGTTGTGTTTTTTCCGAGGTTTTCCCCAAGGTGAATGCCAGGTAATCTATGGCGAATTCTCGGCCTCATCTCGCCAAATACCATCTCGCTATCACTAATCTCATCGCTGCTAAATAACCTAGTAGTTGATACAGCGTCGTTAAATAACCAACTTAATAATAATAACAATAATAAACACAATGAGCGGTATGCGGGCGGGCATTATCGTGCATGAGTATAAAGTTTTGGCCAATGAATGGTGCAAATGGCATCACATGGTCCTCCAGGAGCTCTTCGATGGGCCTTTGTACATTGACGACCACGAGCTCAGCGCAGGCAACTATGCTGGTGCCAGTCCACATCATTACTGAGCCGCCTCCAAACGGAGTCCTCGAAGAGAAAGCATCGGACGCGTACCTCTCTTCAGGCCTTACATCCTTTCTCGTCCATCTCAGGTTAAAGCGACTCTCAACAGTGAAGAGGACAGGGACCAGCTGCTCTGGAGTCCATCCCTGGTGCTGCCTCGAGAAACGAAGACGCGCTTCCCTTTGCCGTGGCTCGATTTGGGGACCACATGGAGATCTTCTGAATAGAAGATTAGCTTCTGCAAATCTCCTCCTCACTGTCCGCTTACTCACTTTCACATGCCTGACATTTTCCAGTCGATTTCTTGCACGTACTGCTGTGGTATGGCGATCACGCAGGACAGGGTGAGAAATCTGTCATCCCTGGCACTTGTGCTCCCCCTAAGGCCTGATCCCGTCCCTTGTCGTATGTTCCAAGTTCCCTATAGCGCTGAATGCTCCGATGACTCAAGCCACATAACGAAGGCTGCATCTATCCTCCACCAAAGCAACTGCCCTTGCACATCTTCACAGCTAATAGGCATGTTTTACTCACAACAGCACATTAATAACTGACTGAATATATTATTATTATTATTATTATTATTATTATTATTATTATTATTATTATTATTATTATTATTATTATTATACAATAATGGAGTTCGACAAGGTTGTCCACTATCACCAACTTTATTTAATATCTATATAAATGAAATTATTTTAAAATGGAACCAAATCTACACATCAGGAATCAAAATAACCAGTGCTCTAACATTAAATACCTTACTCTATGCCGATGATCAAGTCATAATTTCCAATTCAGAGGATCATTTACAAAGAGGATTATATACATTAAATAAAATATTAAAAGATTTTGGGATGGAAATTTCAGCACAAAAATAAAAAGTAATGACATTTTTAGGACAAAACCCAGTCAGAAGTAAGATAATACACAATAACCAATGCCTCGAACAAGTGCAAAATTTCAATTATCTGGGTTGCGAAATATCTTATCAAAATGAAAAAGATGTGAACAAGAAAATTACCAAATTTACACAAATTCTAGGAATAATAAACAATACATTAAAAGCTAAATTAGTACAGAAATCTACAAGAATAAAAATATATAATATAGCATTACCCTCCCTCTTATACGGAAGCGAGTTTTGGACATTAAAGAAAAAAGACATGAACAGAATCAAAGCAACGGAAATGAAAATTTTCAGGAGGACAGCAGGATATATTCTTTTAGACCGAAAAAGGAATGAAGAAATTTTAGAACAATTAGAAGTAGAGTCAGTAGAAGAAAAAATCAGCAGATACAAATTCAATTGGCTAGATCATGTAAGAAGAATGGAAAATTCAAGAATCCCAAAAATTATGATGCAATATAAACCTAGAGGACATCGTCGACCAGGAAGACCTTTAAGAAGACTGCTAGATGGGGCCGAAACAGGTCTACAGAGGCCTAATTCGTGAAGGATGATGATGATGATTATTATTATACATATAGCTCAACTTATGAATGATCGTTTGCGTTTGTAAATTTAATAATCTGATTGGCTATGTATTGTATACTTATAGTAGATCCATCGATGTAGCTCAGTCGGCAGACTCGCTGGGCTGCTGATCCGGAGCTGTGTTCGGGTTTGGGTTGGATCCCCCTTTGGTCTTTGGTTTCTTCCGAGGTTTTCTACAGCCGTGGGACTGAAGCCGGATGGTCTATGGCGAGTCCTCGGCATCAACCCCTTTGATTTGATTACCTGGTTGGGTTTTTCCGAGGTTTCCCCAACCAAAAAGCAAATGCCGGGTATTATTTTGGCGAATCCTCGGATCTCACCTAATCTCACTACATCTCGCCAAAATATTGTAAAAAATTGCACAAAATTGTAAAAATTGTAGAAAATTACTAAATTGTAAAACTGTAAAAATTTGTAAAAATTGTAATTGTAATATTGTAAAATTTTGACTCGTTCCACATCTTAAAGCTTCATTGCTCATATAAGATCTATGGAATAAAATAAATGAATGAATATTATTATTATTGTCACTTAGCAATGGCAGAGAGACAATTATATGAGAACGAATGTATTCGGATAAAACTTTCCTCACAGAGTTACATTCACTATAAATGCATTTCAGATAATCTACTAGGGCTGAATTCTTGATCTTTAATAAGAAGTTAAATACTAATTGAAGTAAGTCCATGCCCAAGAAGAAAATTGTGGTCTATTAAATACAGGCATTGTTACCCAAAACCCATATATTATTCCTCAGAAACAGACTCTTGACTGTGTACGTCCGATGTACATTTTTCCTCAAAATCAAGGCAATTGTTTACATGATTTTTACAGTGTATGTCCCACATCAGGAAGGGATTTAATCAGTCGCGTAAAATATCAAGATTCATCGCAACATCCTGAGAGAGGGGAATCCCCGTTCACAGTATTAGGATTCTTGGACGCAGTAATAACACAGTTTCGTTTTCAGACAACATTTTGCCTTATACATTACGTAAATAAACATAATATAGGCCTACTGTTTGATATTTCATATTTATTCAGTTGCTGTGAGAAAAACACTTTTAAAATTAGTTTCGATTGCAGTAGATTTTCGTCATATGAATAGATATAAGGGTCTACTTTACAGCAAGTGAGCTGAGGTTTATTCCAAAATTCGTTGATTATTTTAACATTACACTAATTAAATATTACGTTCTGACATAACCTCCTTTTGATGATTACTGTAAATTGTTTAACAAATATGTTATTTCACCAAATTCTTCACGACTACAAGTCTAGAAAGAGAATTCCAAGACAACCATTCAAAGTTAAAGATAACAATGTTAGCAAAAGAAATACGTCATTCATGAATTAATTTTAAGTTCCAATTGTAATTCCATTGTTTATAATTTACATTTTAATATTTCTGTAATCTATACTAATAATAAATCTGTAGCCGAAATTTTTCTGGTAATTTTCGATTTTCCAAAAATAATTGGTCCTAATATATATAATTAACCACCCTGAAACCGAAAATCGCTTTTTTGAAATTTTTGTTTGTATGTCTGTCTGTCTGTCTGTTTGTTACCTTTTCACGCAATAATGGATGAACGGATTTCGATGAAAATTGGAATATAACTTAAGTTCGTTGTAACTTAGATTTTAGGCTATATGGCATTCAAAATACGTTATTTAAAAGGGGGGTTATAAGGGGGCTTGAATGAAATAAATCGAAATATATCCCTTATTATTGATTTTTGTGAAACATGTTACATAACAAAAGTTTCTTTAAAAATAATTTGCGATAAGTTTTATTCCTTGAAAAAGTTTGATAGGACTGATATTTAATGAGATAAATGAGTTTTAAAATTAAAATAACTGCCATCTAAGGCCGTGTAATGAATTAAAAAACGACTTCGTCTATAAGGGGCCTTGAACAGCAACAATCAAAAGCTATGAAAGATAGCCTACAGAGAATGTTTCTGTGTTTGTATGAAGTAATATCGGAAGCTAAAATAACCGATTTGTATAATTAATTATTATTTCACCATTGGAAAGTGTAGTTTCTCTAGATGGACATAATGCTATAATGTTATTACAGTAACTTGTGATATAATATAATATAATATAATATAATATAATATAATATAATATAATATAATATAATATAATATAATATAATATAATATAATATGTAATATTAAGCTTATATAATATAATTTAAGTTATTTAAAGGGTTCACAACCATAGTGGGCCAAGCGCCATTTACCGAATACGTAGAAAACAAGGGTTAAAATTAAGTTATTAGCATAATTCAATGGAAACATATAACAAGTAAAATAAAATATACACATTAAATCTAAATGATGTCAATGTTCATTAAACTATGGTCGAATGTAATAAAAATTAAGAAACATGTTAAAGGAATTGTCATTGCACCAAATGAGTGTCTCTGGACCAAAATGATCGCATTTTAATTATTTGGTGCAATTTAAATTAAGTAACATATTAAACGATTTATCCTTCTATCAAACACGAATGTTCCCTGGATAAAATGTCCTATTTTAATTATGTAATTACTTTATATTTATTTCTAACGGGTGCAGCGGAGCGCACGGGTACGGCTAGTTTAATTTATAAATAGTTAAAATCGGGTCAATGGAATTGTCAAGAACATTAGTGTTGTTATTCACAGAAACACCTAAATAATTCTCGATGATGATGATGATGATGATGATAATGATGATGATGATGATGATGATGAGTGTTTATTTTGTATATACAATTTTACAGATAAGCAAAAGGCATTACAACAACAGAGTACTGTTGATTAATGTGAACGGTAATTGTGATGCTGATTCCGATGACTATAATGATGATGATGATGATGATGATGCTGATGAGTGTTTATTTTATATATACAATTTTATACATAAGCAAAAGGCATTACAACAACAGAATACTGTTGATTAATGTGAACGGTAATTGTGATGCTGATTCCGATGACTATAATGATGATGTTGACAACGATGATAACCGTACCAAAATTTAAGATTTGAAAACTTCTTACTAGTTTGTAGGGGCTAATATGTATTATCATTAGCAACAAAAGCTCCAGTCACATTTACGTGGATATTCCCATATGCATAACTTAAGATTTTCACTGGGATTCTTTCAGTATTTAAAATCATCACACATGTTATAGTGATCATTATTCCATACTGTCTCAGTTCATATGACGGAAGAACTAAAAAAATGTCGGACAATTGGTATATGTATTTTTCACATCAAAGATTAACTTTTGATACTATATTTAATTCTCTTTTGGCGGCAATTTACAATTTAAAAAAAAAAAAAAAAAAATATACGATAAGTACAAAGTTTGGCTTTTCAAGGGAAGGAATGTATACAGTAAAAAATTATTCGTCAATTGAAGAAGTTTTTTCAGATACCTTGACTACAAGTTCATTTCAAAGATTTTCATTTTAATATATTTTATAACTTTCAAGTGAAATGTAGCACAATAATAGTATCATTATTATATGTCGTATTAAAGCTGTAACTGACACAATTTTCTACGAGATGATGACTCTATCTACACTTATTTACGCTTTGAAGCTTTAGACTCTACAAAAACAACGACGATGACGTATGGAGAGGCTAGAAATGCGATATTAATGTCGAAATGCTAGATACTGCAAGACTGATCAAGTGATAAGTATGGCATAAAACTTAGAAATTCTAAGCATATTATACAAACTCCATTATTACGGATCAACTCTGCCCCTAAGAATTTCTTTCAACAAAATCTTTAGTTAGAAACATCTTTCTGTAGGTAACAATTAATTTGTACAGAAAAGTAAATTCCTCGATTTCTTTAGCGGTTGCGATTGCATGAATTTTACGAAGTAACTCGCGAAGTTACCTGTAATAATATTTATTTGATCTCTACAAAAAATAAATTCTCTCTATTTCCGAAAAGTACTAATGTTCATTTCACGAATTAAGTCCTACAGTTAGGCTACCTATAAATCCTAAAATTGTTCTCTGATGGAGTTTTAGACTGAACATATAGTCATGTGAATGCAAGAACTAGGTAACTCGAAATTTGCGTTTTTTAGTTACCTCTTTTATAGCATAGCAAAAATCGCACAAAATGCAATGCAAGAACTAGATAACTGATCGAACAATACCAGCGACATCTATTTTCCAATATAACAAATAGGTACAAGAAAACGAGACATATTCCCTAGTGCAATAAATAAGTAAATAGGCAATGTCACAAAATATGAAAAATCAAGTTACCTAGTTCTTGCATTCAGGTGACGATATAATTTATCTGAAACAATATTGGTTTAAGGCCAATAAGTTTCATTGTCTATTCATCTCATGTACTATTATCTACAAAGTTCTATAAAGAATTTCGTTAGACTCAGTTTCACTAAATCGCATTTATGTGCTTTCTTAAAAAGAACAATAATTGTTATGTATTTTATCAAATATTATTACATTCCATGTTGATAATTTTCAATTCAAATCGTGTACTTTGTGGTTTAGGTTAAATCGATAGTCACTGAAAAAAGTCAGTACATAAACCATATTTTCGATATAAAAGATGATGATAATATGAAAATATTTAAATCTAGGTTTTGCAGTATTGTATAGTCCGGGTCAGCTTACTTCATACCCTAAGGGTGAAACCTAACCATTGTCCCCCCATTACTACATATGCTAGTGGATTGTGGTGATTTTCTAGTTTGCAGGTTGAATTTTCTTTTGCCAACTTCGTTTCGAATTTCGATACTGACAAATACTACAAATGATAGTGATTTTGTAACTAGTATGTTGGCAGCTGAGATAAATGTCGACAATATTTGTCGGTACTGGAGTTCCATGAAATTGAAATTGTACTAGATTTCTGAGCCTGTTACTGGAAGCTAGTGAAATTTGAACATACTAATAATTAATTAATATAGTATTGATATTAATACATAATAGTTATTTTATGTGTTGCGTTGTGATTATAATTCAAGACTATAGTCAGGTAAGTTTTCGGATTTAGTACTAATAATTTCATGTGATCAAACAAAATACATTTTTAGGTTAGGTTTCATGGGTCAACTGATTAACCACACCAATGAATTTCGTAATGCCAGACAAAATACTTGACATGTTGATCCCTTTCTCGTATAGTTTGCCTACGAAAACATGTTACAAATTATTGAAAGATTTAGAATAACCTTCCAACATAAAATACGGTAAGTAAATAATTAATTTAGTACGAAGGATCGTGTGATATCTGGTAACAGTTGGCAACACTGACAAGACGGCAATATTTGCTGTTTGGGAACTGTTCTTATGTGACCCTCACTATATTACAATTGCTCTTTATAGACCTACTTCGCAGAATGAGAAAGTAATAAACATACGAATACTTCGATATTTTGATGAAAATAACTTTGAAGATACACGAGATCGAAAAAGTTGTTTCCGTAATGTCATCTATCATAATGGATCTTTCACGCACCTTTTCTGACGGGTTGGAATTAAACCTGAGCTTTTAACACATTTAATTAATATATAATATTGATGGATATGCCTCTAATGTAAGCATGTCCTTTCAGTATAACTCTTAGAATTTGAATAATGGACATTTAAATCTCATCATCATCATTATCCTTCACGAATTAGGCCTCTGTAGACCTGTTTCGGCCCCATCTAGCAGTCTTCTTAAAGGTCTTCCTGGTCGACGACGTCCTCTAGGTTTATACTGCATCATAATTTTTGGGATTCTTGAATTTTCCATTCTTCTTACATGATCTAGCCAATTGAATTTGTATCTGCTTATTTTTTCTTCTACTGACTCTACTTCTAATTGTTCTAAAATTTCTTCATTCCTTTTTCGGTCTAAAAGAGTATATCCTGCTGTCCTGAAAAATTTCATTTCCGTTGCTTTGATTCTGTTCATGTCTTTTTTCTTTAATGTCCAAATCTCGCTTCCGTATAAAAGGGAGGGTAATGCTAGTGTATTATATATTTTTATTCTTGTAGATTTTTGTACTAATTTAGCTTTTAATGTATTGTTTATTATTCCTCGAATTTGTGTAAATTTGGTAATTTTCTTGTTCACATCTTTTTCATTTTGATAAGATATTTCGCAACCCAGATAATTGAAATTTTGCACTTGTTCGAGGCATTGGTTATTGTGTATTGTGACATTTAAATCTGTCCTACCTAATTTAAATACATTTTTCTTGCTCGTTTTATACAGATCCCTTAGTGAAGTATGTTAGTCATGTGTTCAAAAACTCACGTTGATTAACTTCCGTTTGCATTGCGTTGTTTGAAGCGAAGAACATTATTATGCAATTCTAACCACATCGCTACAAAATTCTACCACATGATGCGTAATCCCCACTTGGGAGAGATAGTGTCAAAGAATCTAGTCCTCCAAAATAATGGTTTTAATTGAACGACATTCATTGGGAACAGAAGACAATAATATAGTAGTACTTCATCACATGCATGCGGAAAGAGAGAAACTAACAATATTAAAGCTTGCGCAGTTGACTGGCTTATTCGATTTAATTTGTGGATTCCTACAAGCTAAACAAATAGTACCACTATGTGAAATGGCACACAATTTGCCATCAAATATTTTACGCGGTAATTGAAAATACTTATTTCATTATATAAAATTGGTCCTCTTCTAAGTACGAGTATTAGGCTATATTTCACATATTAAAATTTGTCTTGTTTAATTTTAGACTATTCAATAATGTAAATTTCGTATATCTGGTCAGTACAGTGTGTAAAAGGAATTAGATATGTTTGGATTTATATATTACAAAAAAAAAATCGGTGTCACGATGACACATACTTTTTCATTATATGTTTTACGCGTTACGCAACAATTCAATGAATTATTCGTCATGTTCCCAATTACTTTTCTATAACCGCTACCATACTTTGCATACTTCCACTCGCTAATGAGTTTTGGAATAATATTCTGGGAAAATTCCACAGATAGTAACAGTACATTTTTATTTCTAGTAATTAGAATAATAGTAGGTGCCAAATCTAGGGAATCGTGTAGAACTATTTTCAAAAAAATTACAAATAATGCCCATGGATTGTCAGTATATCTTTTCATTAATAATCTTCCTCGTATGTAATCGTGAAAACTTTGTAACTAATTAAACAGTTCATAGCATAAATACACGTCAAAAAATGACTTTCATACTCCATCGGCAAGTCTATCGTGCTATCAAAAAGGAGTACGTTCTATGGCAGTAAAAATTTTTAATAGCCTTCCTATCGACATAAAAGATGAAACTCAAAACATAAAATTATTTAGGGCCAAATTAAAGAAGTACCTAATTTCTCACGCCTTCTATTGTGTAGGTGAATTCATGACATTCAATAACGCTTCATGAAATTGATACTAAAACTATGTGTTGTACTAGTAGACTATATTGTAAATCTCGTCTGTATATATTTCATCTAGACTGTGACTATAAATTAAGACATTATAATAGTATTAAGTTTTTTGACTTGTTCCATATTCTAGGTGTAAGCAATGTATGAATACCATGGAATGTTAATAAATACAATAATTATAATTTTCGTTTTCTTCATTGCAGATAAAATCATTTCTCATAACCTCAAAAATTTACAGGCCTATAAATGTAAGTTTTTAGTAGAGAGGCACTATGAATCTTGCTTCAGATATCTGGAAGAAAAATACAACATACCTGGAAACCGCTGAGAGGTGATAGGATTATTGTTTGGAGCACGTGGAACTATTTCAGTATTAGTAGTATTAGTAATACTTATTTATTTAACCTGGTAAAGATAAAGCCGTCAGGCCTTCTCCGCCCCTCTACCAGGAGATTCCAATTTCAAAATGTTGTGTAAATTTTTCCCATAGATTTCATATGAATACGTAAATTCTCCAGGATCTGTCTATAAAATTTTAAATTCCTCTTTAATTGTAAATCACCATTTATACAGTTTTATAAATGGGTTCAGTCAAAGGGATGGCTATTAAAAAGCAAAGAAAAAAAAAACTATATAGAAATTCAGCACAGAGCTCTTCCTGACCTCCATACCACGTAAGTATTTACTGTAGTTTAAGCAACTACCACCAAACTATTAATATTCAAAAAATTTCCTTTCTGCATAATACCAAACTTATTGGGCCATTTCTTACACAAATAGATTATTTTCAATTTTAACGACTCGACTGACACTCACACCGTGTGCTAACTTCTACAGGAAGATAATATGCTGTATATTTGAATAATGTTACTTTAATTAATGTGTCCATGTTTATATATTAATTGGTTTTATAAATATATTTTAATATGTAATCAACATGTTCCAATTCACTGCGGGCTAAAGCAGGGAGATGCACTATCACTTTACTTTTTAACTTCGCTCTAGAATATGCCATTAGGAAAGTTCAGGATAACACAGAGGGTTTGGAATTGAACGGGTTACATCAGCTACTTGTCTATGCGGATGACGTGAATATGTTAGGAGAAAATCAACAAACGATTAGGGAAAACGCGGAAATTCTACTTGAAGCAAGTAAAGCGATAGGGTTGGAAGTAAATCCCAAAAAGACTAAGTATATGATTATGTCTCGTGACCAGAATATTGTACGAAATGGAATTATAAAAATTGGAGATTTATCTTTCGAAGAGGTGGAAAAATTCAAATATCTTGGAGCAACAGTAACAAATATAAATGACACTCGGGAGGAAATTAAACGCAAAATAAATATGGGAAATGTCTGTTATTATTCGGTTGAAATACTTTTGTCTTCTAGTCTGCTGTCAAAAAATCTGAAAGTTAGAATTTATAAAACAGTTATATTACCGGTTGTTCTGTATGGCTGTGAAACTTGGACTCTCACTTTGAGAGAGGAACAGAGATTAAGGGAGTTTGAGAATAAGATTCTTGGGAAAATATTTGGGGCTAAGAGGGATGAAGTTACAGGAGAATGGAGAAAGTTACACAACGCAGAGCTGCACGCATTGTATTCTTCACCTGACATAATTATAAACATTAAAACGAGACGTTTGAGATGGGCAGGACATGTAGCATGTATGGGCGAATCCAGAAATGCATATACAGTGTTAGTTGGGAGGCCGAAGGGAAAAAAACCTTTGGGGAGGCCGAGACGTAGATGGGAAGATAATATTAAAATGGATTTGAGGGAGGTGGGATACGATGGTAGAGACTGGATTAATCTTGCTCAGGATAGAGACCAATGGCGGGCTTATGTGAGGGCGGCAATGAACCTCCGGGTTCCTTAAAAGCCAGTAAGTAAGTAAGTATGTAATCAACATGTATTTACTCTATCAGTCATACGCACAATGTATTCATATTCATGTGTTATTAATTGTTACGTGTCTGAAGATGGCAGCTTACGCCGAAAATATTTAACACTGTGAAATAATGTTGTAAATATTCAAATATTTTGTAAATTATAACATTATAATATTGATAAGCAAATTGACGGACATATCTATTTATTTAATATAATTAAATAAATAGTTTTTGTGCATAAACAAATTAATTAATTACGTGACTAACCAAACGGTATTCCTTGTTATAGAAGAGCTATCCCTTCCTGGATTTTTTCTGTCTAATTAATTTTATACAAACCCACAAGAAATGGTTATCAGCATATTGTAAGTAATTCTAATAATATGCCCCTATTAACAAAATAGTCATGGTTTTTAAAAGTACTTAAAATACTGCCTTGAGCCCAGCGTTGTTTCCCTTAGAAGTGGTGGCTAAGAAATGAAAAGAAAGTACCTACGGACAAAAGGGGCCGCATCTGGGTGCAAAGAAGAGACCTTCTGGTGGTGTTATTTATTCAGCTGTTTATATAATTAATAACGGTTATTATTTCCCACGTAATGAGTGTGGTGGATAACAGTATAATATATAATATCAATAATAGTTATATAGCATAAAATGTTTCGCAAGCTTTCATATCACTTCTTCTGAACATCTGCGGTGTATTATATTTCATAAGCAATACCGGTAGCTTAAAAATTTGATACTGTTTCTGACTGATGGTATACTTTTAGTGACTATTACACTTTTACTACGTCACACTACTTTTGACCAATAAAACGGTACGAAAGGACGTCTTTCAACCAATCGTGGCTGCTTATCGCACAATTTTATCGCGTCCCTAGCATTTGTTTAATTTTATCGCGTCCCTAGCATTTGTTCATTTTTATCACTACCCTAGCATTTGTTTCTTTGTTTGCCAACATTTCAAACTCACTGTCTGGACGTAAAAAAAAACAGAAAATTACAAACCACTCCAGTCCATGCATAACAATTTGAAATATAACTTGCATTGTCATTCAAGAACAACAATTAATAAAGATCACTGGTCATAGTTATGCATCTTCCCTGAAACCCTATTTACAAATAAATGAAGAGCACCATTCGGAAAACCTGAATAAGTTGAGGAATACACCATGTACATCAACGAGTTCACTTCTTTTACGCACACGTCCAATATAACATCAACTGAACCACCAACCACTAAAACATTCTAATTTTAAAATTGTACTTTCAATAATTGTTTCTTTTAAAATTATTCATCTTTATTTTTTATTTCATCATCGTTAATTAAAATGTTTCTTGTTTATTTCATCATCTCTAATTAAAACTTTTCTAACACTCGTTTATATTATTTAGGTTATGTTTGTTATAGCTTCTGCTATATGATATTATGAATAGTCACGTATCAGAGATTGTTTAATACTAAGATTTATTGAAAATCATCTGTCAAGTGACGTTGATTACTGGGATCCGGATGATTGAAGTGGAATGCAAATGTTTTAATAAAAATGAAACTGAATCAACAAAGCCTTCTTGACTAGTAACCGTCCACAGAGTTCAATGAAGATTCCATAGTTAGCACAACTTATAACAAGAAAACAGCTAATCATAACACACTACTGCCATCTAGCGTAATGTTGAGATGGTACAATAATACATTTGAAGACAGTTGTATTTTCGTAAGTCAATTAACCCTTTCTAACCCAAATTAAATTTACAAGCAATCCATGTTGAAACAAATAGCTGTATTAGGACCAATTCAGTGACCAAGTTACGGGAGTGGCAACATTTGAAACAAAACTATATTGATGAAAATGTATTGAAATAGAAGTTATCCAGCAAAATTTACCTTCATATGTAACACACAAGTATATAAATGCTATAAAGTTAATTATTGCCATATGGTATCTATAGGTAAGAAAGGGTTAATATTTTATTGCATTGGAGTACTTCGTTATTTCTAATCTTTATACACTTTCTTCTAATCGTGTAATAGTCAATTAAATCCCACTCGAGTTTTTATTTTCTCTAGATAAATCAAAACTTCTATTGAGATCACTGTTGATAATATGTCTAAAAATTAATTTAAAGATATATGGTTACCTATATATTGCACTATTCCAATGCTACTATTGTATAAGATACAAGTTCAAGTGTTAAGTAGTAACAATTTCGAGCAAAACGCTATGTGGTTTACTTGAATTAACACCCTTTTATTTTCTGAGAAAAAATGAGCGTATTGCATTCCATTATATAACAGATTAAATGGCTCACAAGTACTCAATATGAAAAAATATTCGTTCATTTCTTTATGGGAAATCGCTGCACACAGTCATATAGACAGAATGCTAAAAGCTAATTTTTAGGTACCAACGATTTTGAAAGTACAATTTTTATAGCATCACATTCATTTCATTCATTCATTCATTCACAGTGTTCTGCCCAAGGGCAGGTATTTTACTGAAAATTCAGCATTCATGAAATAATAAAAAAATGTCAAATACATACGACTAGGGGCAGTAAGCAGTTTTTGACCTAATGAAAGTAGGTAGGGTCTAACCAAATTAAACTGCAATAGCTATTTGATGTCGGTGCAATAAAATATGGCAATAATGGAATAATAGTGAGAAAAGTTAGCTATAACACTGAACAACAAATTTTTACTTTTTGTCTTGCTCCGAAATAAAAATAGGTGAATATTACTAATATGTGTGCCCTAAATCTGAATTTAAAATCCAAATTGCCCCATCACGTACCATTTTTCGGGGAAAATGAATTGAATTTTTTTATGACAAAACTCATTTATTTTTAATTTTTCATTGCTACTGATAAAATTACAACACACTATGAGTTCAAAATTCCTCATAATACTTGAAAAATGTGTTCTGGATACAAAAATGATGTTACATAGTTTAAAACACAACAATAAAAATATTTCATGCGTATAATGAGAAAAATCTCGGAATTTCAAGATACCACTTAAAAAAATTTCTGGGTGACTTTTTATAACTAGACCGGGATTGTATCTTACAAGAAACCAACAATAGTCTGCAAGCATGCTGGATGATGATCTACCCTCATATCGACTTTCAATTTCAGATATTTCTTGATGAAATCTTTCCCCATGCTCGTCGCTTACCGCTCCAAAGTTAGGAGGAAAGAAATCCAAATGAGAATGTAAAAAGTGTATTTTGAGAGACATATTACACTCCATTTTGTCATATTCACTTGACATGGTTTCCACAACAAGTTCTATGTAGTTCTCTGCCCTAGAATTTCTAGGGAAATTTGAGCAAATGTCTTTGAAAGCGCGCCATGCCATTCTTTCTATAACGGAAAGTTTTTCCTCAAACAAAGGGTCAGCCATAACTTTGTGAATTTGTGGACTGATGAAAATGCCCTCTTTTAATTTTCCTTCACTCAAACTGGTAAACCTTTCCTTTAAATACTGAAAACCACGCCCTTGTTTGCTCATTGCATAGATCTCACTTTGAACTGTTATGAAATTTACTTAATAGAAGGGACCAATATCTGTTTATTTATTAGAAGTACAAAAGAACATGCCAACAACCATACGAAACCGGAAATAAGTCATAAACTCATAAAATGCTTTCGCTTTTGTTTTGGTTTATACCTCCAACCCGCGCCAGATGTTTCCTGGAGGAGCGCTTATCGAAAAGTGAAATCATAGTATATCTTAACAACCTTACGTGATACGAAGAAAAGAGATGCATTTTCGGATTCAGCGCACATCAAACCATAAGGGACACATTGTTTTAAGTCGGAACAAAATTCTTTTGTTCAGTGTAATTAGTACGAAAAACAAGGTACTTGAAGAAATGTGCTTCGCGATCACTTTGTTTACGACATACAGTACAGGATTCGCCGGTAAAAGAACCATACATTCTTCGGTAAGAGGGCGTAAACTTGAGTTTGCTATAGTTAATTCTTCATTGTTCTTTATACACTTTCATCACTTATATAATCACTCTGTGACTTCTTTACTGTCCTTAAAATTTATAATGTATTCTTTGTAACCACCATTATTTTCTTCTTTATTTATTTCGTTCGTTTTCTTCTTTGCCATTGTCTTTACGATCATCATCTCCTGTTCCCCTTATGCTCGCTCGTTCGTCTAATTCCAGCTGTTGTAGATGATTTCAGGCAAGTCACGGAAACCCCCATTGGGTACTATTTCCTTGCAACGTACTTAGCAGTTCCAGTTATGTTTTCGTCTCTGTGATATGATATAAGGCTGTGGTTTTCCTTGTATTACCTATTTTTATGATGTTTTTAATTTCACATGTACAGTGAACTCTCCTAAGTTCTACTCAACAGAATTGAAAATTTCAGTCCAATAAGGATAGTGGGTGTGGCAGGTGAAATGAATACAAATTCTTATTGGTTATCCATCAACGAATACAGTAGTAGAAGAGGGTAAAGTCGATCAAAATTTTGCAATTTTTTAATTATATAGAGGTTATGCAATGGAGCGAAGTTCCTCAGAAAATAGCATTTTGTCATATCCTTCACTTATGAAGACACGTTACAAGAAATGAATTACAATCTAAAAAAAACTGTTTTTTTTTTTATTTGACTTGTGATCGAAGTTACCTACTTAAATAGAGTAAAGTCGATCACCATTGAATTTTTAGTTTAAGATCGATTTTAAAATATTGCGGTGTAAAGTCGATCACTGTTTATGTTTTTAAAAAACAAATTAAGTGTATTACATATATTTTATTTGTTATAAGGGGTGTAAAAACAATAATAATCTTCAATATGTGCCTATAGCATTATATAGTGTATCTTTTGTTACTGTGATCATACTATTCGATACAATTAGGCCTATAGGTCTCCACTGTACAATCATGACTATGATTTCCAACTTATAAAACATAAAAACACATTTTAATAATTCACATACCAACAAACAAAGATTTAAGAATTCAAAATTTACATTGAAATACCACCCTTCAATTATAATCTAAAATACAATTCAACATTGCTTAGGTTTATATCAGATGTTATTTGAAATCTTTCCCTCCTCATATCACTTTAGAAACTACGTTGTTCCCATAGTCAGGTACAGAGGGGTGTACAAAATGTTTCTTTGGCAGTGCTTCTCTTACGCAAGAAATTCGCCATAATTTCGTCTTTCTCTTTCCCCACTATCCCATCAATATAAGCTATACTATGACACTTTTCTTTTTATAAGTGTTAGTTTGAGGTATTTCGGTGAACAATTTATTCTTCCTGCTGGTCCTATCTGTTTCGAGTAGGTCGATGGCATGATCGACTTAACCCTACAAAGGTACAAGTTTTCTTAAAATAATAAGTTTCAATACTAACATTTACGAACTGCAAAACTATTATTTCAGGATAAAATCTCAACGAAAAGTACTTACGTATACTTCCTGTCTCCTTTCACTGCTGACGATAATTTAGAGTTTGTAAGACTTTGTTTTCATTGAAGAGAAAAAGTTGAAAATAACTTCAACGGTAATTACACAGTGTGTCCATTGTTGGCATTCGCAGGCTTTTTGTTGTCCCTCTCGTTTACATTTACAATGAAGTCAGCATAACAAAATTTTAACAAGTATCTAAGAAAATATATAATTTTCAATTAAAATCGCAAATGATCGATTTTACACCCACTGATTGACTTTACCCACTTCTACGGTACTGTACTTGCATTTCCTGCCCGCCCCGAGACTTGTGTATGCGCTTCTAGTACCACAGGGGGTTTCGACAGTTCCGTCTCACAAACGGCACAATTCTCAAATAGAAGAAGAAGAAGAGTTCATTAATTTAAAATTAATGATTAAATATGGATGTCCTAATCAATAAAATATTCTATTTTCCTTTAACAAAAGTATCACTACAAGACACAGAACCAATTTCCATTCAAATGGCAAACCCATTTCTTAGTGCCCGTATAGAGGCGTGTCTAATTCTCTTACGTAAGCAGTCGAACTATGGGATGTCGAACTTGTTTTCTGTCGAAGTTAAGAGCTTCCACTGTACACGTTAATGCATACATTCAATCTTCACGCACGGGAGATAAATATTTTTCTGCTTACGGTCTTACTAATAAAAACTCTATATACAGACGTTTAACTGTCTTATACTTATACAATGAGTAGCTCGTTTATACGTCGTGTGTAAATTCCTTACTAATAATCACTACATACGTCGTGTATAACAGTATGACTGTTACACAGCTACGTCATAGTTTCGTCATTACTTCGTTACGAAAGGTAATAGAATATCTGAGGTTCTCTACTGCATCCAGTAGAGCGCTCTAGTGTGGCGTGTTAAATATCGATAGTACAACTGGCTCTAATCGATTGCCACACTACATTTTGGTCAAAGAGTACAAGCTACAGCAATATTATTCTAATAATTCTATGATCTTTGATTTATTCTTCTGTGGTTACAAGGTAACCATCATCATAAAATGACAGTCGATACGAACAGCTGTTAGAGGGCGGCCATTTTTTTCGCTATATACAACGCTTAAACAAGGGGTTTCGTGTATATAACTACTGCAAAGCAATTCCCATTGTATAGTTACAGCCTGTTTATACGTCCATAGCGTATTGACGGTTTATTAGTAACGTTTTCTGTCTCAACTCTGCATAAGTCTCGTATAAAAACTATACACGGTTTATTACTAAGACTGTTAGTGTATTACCTGTCCGCTAGATTTGTAGCAAGTAATAATAATAAATAAATAATAATCCGTGGCGCTACAGCCCGTGAAGGGCCTAGTCCGACCAGCCGGCTGTTGGCCTCACGCCCACATGCCGAAGCAGAGGTGGACGATCATCCAACCAGAATGGAGGTATCGTGTGGTTAGCACGATGATCCCCCCAGCCGTTATAGCTGGTATTCGCAACCGGATTTCGCTACCTGTCGTAGCTCCCCAAGTGCATCACGATGCTGGGTGGGCACCGGACCCATACACTGGGCGAAAATTCATGAGAAAATTTCTTCCCCCATGAGGACTCGAACCAGCGCGCATTCCGTAACGCGAGTCCTAGGCGGGATGCCTTAGACCGCGACGCCACGGCGCGGGACAGATTTGTAGCAAGTACCATTTCATAATTGAATTAAATTAGAGGATTCATTATAAAATTTCTTATAACTGAAATACAGATAATACTGTATAATTTGTATTCATGTTCATTTTAAATGTTTTACTTGTTTTTATAATTACATCTTTAAGATTTCAACAACAGATATTAAGCGTTACTGAGATTATGTGGTTATCACCTGGCTAACTGAAAGTAATACAGTAGCCATGGCCTATTTTAGTGCATTATCTGAAGATAATAAGGAAAGTCATAAGGATTGTTGACTTCGAGGATCGAATGACTAACCTCTAAAATTGTAATTAAGAATTCTACCGATTCGAAATGTTTAACTTTATTTATTTCGTCCTTATTTCGATTATCAGTTACTTCGTTATTGATTACTACCATTATCTGCATTGACAGCTCACAGAAGACTATGTGTGAGTATATTTTCACACTCGTTACATTGTGTTACTAGCTTAGAGAAACCAGTTTGAAAATCCATTGACAATAAAACTGTCATGAAACAATTGCGATAAATGACGAAAACAACGTACTTCAAAGGAAGTATTCTTCGCCTATTTGAAGTTAAAAGCTAGTATTCTGTCACTTCCTGGAAGATAGGGAAAACCCAGAAGTACTGTATTACTTGTCAGAATAATTATTGTCGCGAAATCAAATCGGTTGTAGATGGAAAAGAAAATTTTGTTTTGATTGAAACTATTGCGAGCATCGAAAGCTGTTTGCAGTAAATGATTAACTGTTGATATAGAAACACCACAGTATAAAGAAGATACAGTAAGGTCAACTAGCCCATTTCGTGGGAACAAATTCTGAGTGCGCATGTCACGAAACCGGGTGTATTGTCTGGAACCTCCACCAGATGGTTCTCCATCTACGACAGGCTGGCATAATTTAATATTAACTGAAAAGATTTATTACTCATCTTTTAACAATTTGAAAGACATGAGGCAAAGGAATGGCAACATAATCATAATAATAATTACTTCCGTATATAAATATCATGAAAATATTCGCTAATTGACGCTAATTTAAAGTCATTGGTAGATGCTTATGTTGGTAACGTAATATTGAATAATTAGCTACATGGATCATGACATTCGTTTCGATGAAGTTACGTCAACAATGGATATAATAAAATTTTGTTGACTAGCTAATAACATTATATGGAAAGAAATGCAATGGATATGAAGAAACAGAATAAAACGGTAAGCACTTCACTAATAGTATGTTTTACTTCAATCATAAACACTGCAAGTTTCATCCGAAAGTTTAGCATATCTGAACAGCTGATAGCTAAAATCAGCTGGTAGCGCTGCCGATACTAGCGACATGGTTGGATTCATTGAGAACTAGACCCCCCTAAGCTTGATTTCAGTACCAACAACATCAAAGATGCCGACAAGAGTTGTCTCTACTGTATCTTCTTTATACTGTGGAAACACTTGAATTACTTTTGTTGTATTACAAGCAAATGTATAAATAAACTTAGATCATTTTGCAGGTGAGGAAAAAAGTCTGCTCTTGTATAATATACAAACGCGACAAATAACTGCATACAACTGTTTTCCCGCCTTCAAGCGCGTACCCATTCTTTCATAATATTTAGACTGTCAACACAATGTGCATAGAGAAAAAATGTGGGCAAATAAAGTCTGTCAATATTGTACATCTGCACGTTACTTTTATTAATACACCTAATCATTACTATGTAACTGAGCTTGCCGTTCATAAAACCCTAAGTGCCTTACGCGTCAATGCATACTGAACTACATTCAACAAGAACTTATTGCAGCAGTACTTATTTTTTGAGAACCAGTCCGATATTCAGCTCCTAATGCAGTGAGGATTATTTTGTTTATTGTGTGTACCTTCATATTTTCTACCACTTTTATTATGTAATTCATGGGCGACCTGTGGAGTCTCATGGTAAGTTTATTTATTTTACTTATTATTTATTTATTCTGGTGTAGTTAAGGGCATCAGGCCTTCTCTTCCACAACACCAGGAATACAAATACAATAATAGAAATAAACAGAAAAAAAAATACACTATACACAAAGTAAAGCTACACATGAACTAAAGAGAGAGAGAAAAAAACTATAAACAAAGTAAAGCCACACAAAAATATACACTGGTTGCAGTCACACAAACTTTAAATGAGTGATTAAGTATCATAATTAATTGTATCCTAATTAACTAACACAAACAAGAAACTTGCAATTTTAATCTAGATTAAAAAATAAAACGAAAAAAAAAAACACAAATCAATACTTCTAGCAATACCTAAAAAACATTAACTAAGATAAAGTTTTCCAATTTAATTTTGAATGGTGATAAAGTCCGGCAGTCTCTGACGTCATTAGGTAACGAATTCCAGAGGCGAGGTATTTCTACAGTATACGAAGATGAGTATAAGTTATACTCCAGTAAAATTTACAGTTTTAATACAGGTATGTCGGTACGACAAGAAATAACTGTCCGATAATTTTGTCTGGAGCCATCTCAATAAAGGACGTTGTTATTTTACAAGCCATATGGCTACGAAAAGAGAGCACCGGCTTTAAGTTCTTTCGCACGGAAGGCATACTAAGCATTTTCATCACCCTTAGGGCCGATTGTATAAACCATTTTTAATCTTAGATCAGAAGTTAATTGATTCTCGTTCTAGCTGAACTTGGAATTTTGTATTGTATAAAGTCTAATCTGAGATTAATTTGTCTTAAACTAAAGTTAACTTTGACTAAAGAAATTTCTCCGATTAAGTTAGATGATCCAAGTTCAGTTATTTCTTTTCTGTTTGAAATTTACGAGTGGCAGACTGTGTAAAAAGAATTACCATTGTTATTAATATTAATACATATATATAAAAATTGGAGATTTATCCTTCGAAGAGGTGGAAAAATTCAAATATCTTGGAGCAACAGTAACAAATATAAATGACACTCGGGAGGAAATTAAACGCAAACTAAATATGGAAAATGCCTGCTATTATTCTGTTGAGAAGCTTTTGTCATCTAGTCTTCTGTCAAAAAGTCTGAAAGTTAGAATTTATAAAACAGTTATACTACCGGTTGTTCTGTATGGTTGTGAAACTTGGACTCTCACTTTGAGAGAGGAACAGAGATTAAGGGTGTTTGAGAATAAGGTTCTCAGAAAAATATTTGGGGCTAAGAGGGATGAAGTTACAGGAGAATGGAGAAAGTTACACAACACAGAACTGCACGCATTGTACCTATACTTCACCTGACATAATTAGGAACATAAAATCCAGACGTTTGAGATGGGCAGGACATGTAGCACGTATGGGCGAATCCAGAAATGCATATAGAGTGTTAGTTGGGAGGCCGGCGGGAAAAGACCTTTAGGGAGGCCGAGACGTAGATGGGAAGATAATATTAAAATGGATTTGAGGGAGGTGGGATATGATGGTAGAGACTGGATTAATCTTGCTCAGGATAGGGATCAATGGTGGGCTTATGTGAGGGCTGCAATGAACCTCCGGGTTCCTTAAAAAAGTATGTAAGTTTTCAATTTCTTGCCTTAATACACAAACATTCTTATATTTTATAAGGCTTTATCGAGTTCAGCAGTATCAAATAACATAACCTATAATTATATTATGTTTATAACAACCATTAATTATTAATGGATATGATAGGTACATTCATAAATTTTCAATTAACTGTATTATTAAACGAAAATTGTCGTTTTATAAAGCTTTATTATGTTTAGCAGTATCAAGCACCATAACATGATAACAATTTGGAAAACGGTCAATCTTCTTCTTATTGTTCGCCATTATTTACAATGCACAAAACAAAGCAGTGTCTCCAACGGAGCGTACGGAAAGTCGCTAAAAAGTAGTTGGAAAGTCGCTAGATTTCTCATTATCAACAAAGAAAGATTAAATTTTGTCACTATGGGGTGCTAAAAAGGTCGCTAAATCTCTACTTAAGCAATATAAAAGTTAAAAGAAATTGTCGTTGAAAAAGAGTTAAAGTCGCTAAATTGGCGACACTGAACAAACCTGTACAACATGGTCCGCGCATCACATACTTCACCTGTTTATGCGATGTTGCCAAATCCTTTTCACGTGAACTTAGATTGCATTTGAACCTAGGTAATTTGATCGCGGAAAAGTTTTATACAATAGAAGAAGTGTCTGAACTCGGTTCACTTTCCGATCTTCGATCAAAGTTGATCGTTAGTCAGGGAGTTTTATACAATTGGGCCTTAATGTCTCTGATTGATCTTGAGTTCGCAAACCTGGTTTGTAATTCCAAGCACAGTAATCACTAGATCACCCAGAAGGACTCATGGTAGCTTTTCCTGGTAAATTAAATTCGCCCCTAATAAGAATGGCAGGCCGGTTGCAACTCGCATCACGACCTGTTGCACATCCTATAAGACAGCTAATTTCTAATATAAGATTAATAGCCGACTTCATTATTCCAGCAGAAATGATAAAAGAATGTTTAGGCCTGTTATATGTATGCTCTTATCCTTCCTGTACTTAATTTCCCTTTCTTGTTCGTTCCCCACATTTCTCTTTTGTGGTCTGTTTTTGTTTTCACTCTGTGTGTTATGCTTTGTCCAATGAGGCAGTCCCGTTATTGGGAAAGCTGAAAGAGTGTTTTTCCTATTATTATTATTATTATTATTATTATTATTATTATTATTATTATTATTATTATTATTATTATTATTGTTATTATTATTATTATTAGCCAATGGCTGTTGTCCAGCACATAAATATCAATAAATAAATAAATAATAATTAATATTATTATTATTACTATTATTATTACTATTATTCTTACCATTATTACTATTATTATTACTACTACTATTATTATTATTATTATTATTACTACATTATTACTAATATTATTATTACTATTATTATTACAATTATTATTATTATTATTATTATTATTATTATTGTTATTATTATTGTTATTATTATTATTGTTATTATTATTATTATTATTGTTATTATTATTATTGTTATTATTATTATTGTTATATTATTGTTATTATTATTATTATTGTTATTATTATTATTATTGTTATTATTATTATTATTATTATTATTATTATTATTATTATTATTGTTATTATTATTATTAGCCAATGGCTGTTCAGCACATAAATATCAATAAATAAATAAATAATAATAATTATTATTACTATTATTATTACTATTATTCTTACCATTATTACTATTATTATTACTACTATTGTTATTATTATTATTATTATTACTACATTATTACTAATATTATTATAATAATAATAATAATTATTATTATTATTATTATTATTAGCCAATGGCTGTTGTCCAGCACATAAATATCAATAAAGAAATAATAATAATTATTATTACTATTATTACTACTATTATTCTTACTATTATTACTATTATTATTACTACTATTATTACTACTATTATTATTATTACTATTGGCATGTAGCACGTATGGGCGAATCCAGACATGCATATAGAGTGTTAGTTGAGAGACCGGAGGGAAAAAGACCTTTAGGGAGGCCGAGACGTAGATGGGAGGATAATATTAAAATGGATTTGAGGGAGGTGGGGTATGATGATAGAGACTGGATTAATCTTGCACAGGATAGGGACCGCTGGCGGGCTTATGTGAGGGCGGCAATGAACCTTCGGGTTCCTTAAAATCCATTCGTAAGTAAGTAAGTATTATTACTATTATTACTACTATTATTACTAATATTATTATTACTATTATTATTACAATTATTATTACAATTATTATTATTATTATTATTATTATTATTATTATTATGTTATAAGAGAGTACCTAAATGCTCGAATGAACTGATGAAGCTGGTACAAAATTAAAAAAAATAAATAATAATAATAATAATTTATTTATTTATTTTATTTATTTATTTAGGATATTAACGTGCAAAACAACAGCACAAGGCCAATTACTGTTTAGCACGAGAAACAAAACAAATCAACAAATGATGATGAGAATGAATGATAGAAAATGGCAGTGAGATGAAATACAATCAATATAACTGTCTATAAGTAATATTGTAAAGATATGCAATTGACAATTACAATTACAATTAATAATAATAATAATGACAATAATAATAATAATAATAATAATAATAATAATAATAATAATAATAATAATAATAATAATAAGACGAAGAAGAAGAAGAAGAGGAAGAAGAAGAGATAAAATGTACGTCCTCTTTATAAACTTAACGTGTTTCGCAACAATTAAGCTCATTTATTATGTTCCGAGTGATATTCCCGCTTATACGAGCTTTTTTCCTTAAACTACCATTCAGAAAACATATTACAATGAAATTATTTACTACGTACCCAACAAGAAAATTACCAAATTTACACAAATTCTAGGAATAATAAACAATACATTAAAAGCTAAATTAGTACAAAAATCTACAAGAATAAAAATATATAATACACTAGCATTACCCTCCCTTTTATACGGAAGCGAGATTTGGACATTAAAGAAAAAAGACATGAACAGAATCAAAGCAACGGAAATGAAAATTTTCAGGACAGCAGGATATACTCTTTTAGACCGAAAAAGGAATGAAGAAATTTTAGAACAATTAGAAGTAGAGTCAGTAGAAGAAAAAATCAGCAGATACAAATTCAATTGGCTAGATCATGTAAGAAGAATGGAAAATTCAAGAATCCCAAAAATTATGATGCAGTATAAACCTAGAGGACATCGTCGACCAGGAAGACCTTTAAGAAGACTGCTAGATGGGGCCGAAACAGGTCTACAGAGGCCTAATTCGTGAAGGATGATGATGATGATGATGATGACGTACCCATATAAGAAGATAAACCCACTCAAAAGACGTTCTCTATAGTCCAAAAAAATTAAGATATCGGACTTCACTTGTAAGCTACCTCCGCATTGAAGTAGGCTATAATATCCTGAAAATGTATGTAGGCCTCTTAATAAACCCACTTAATCAAATATCGCAGTTCTAATACGAGTAAGATATGACTCATGTTCTCATTTAAACAAACTTTGTAGAGGGAATTAAAATTTTACAAGCGTTATACGCTATAAGAAACATTGATTAAACCACTTTAATAAGTGACTTAATGTTAGGATGATAATAAAGTTAATCGGTATGGAAATACAATTATAAGACCTTAATATTAAATGCTGATTTAAGATCAACTTAAAAAATTTAATGAATAAATTGCCAATAAATATGAACTGTTTATGACCAAAAATACATAAAACCTTAGTAACAACCAACTAAAGGATTACAAATTAACGAATAAAAAGAATAATTGATTAAATGGCGATCTTACTCGTGTTAATTGTGTAAGCATGTGCGGCTTACAGCTGTTTCGGTGCTACTTGACACCATCCTCAGAGCCTTCTGTGTCTCGGTGCCATCTCAACTTCGCTGCCTGTTGTGTGGGTGCGTTCGTGTGATGAAGAGTTGTGTCAAATAGTGTGTGTGTTCTGAAATTGATCTGTGTGTTGAGAATTTCATTACATAATTAACACGAGTAAGATCGCCATTTAATCAATTATTTATATTCAAGTGTTAAAAGTAGATTATTATTATTATTATTATTATTATTCTTAATTGTTGTTGTTTAGTCAACTATCCGAAAGACAGGTTTGAACCTCATAAGTGACATCAATAAGGCATCATTGATGACAACTAAGCCAGGAGATAATGGGTAGAGTGGTCAGTTCTTTTCCCCCCTCCATTGCATACATCGCTGACTAGTAACATATTACACTAATCAGACTTCAGATGTATACAAACAATTGTTCTTCCTCTGACACATATCGTCAAGTGAAAAGTACAGATGAGGAATTAAAACTTGAGGCGAGTCTTAGTGGGAGTCCACCTGTATGTAGGCAACAATTTCGCACGAGTGTTCACAAGTAGCATATATACAGGGGCTCTTGTTTACTGCACATGCGCAGTGTGTTGCAAGCGAAACATAAACAATAAGGGAGCTCCAAATTTTATTTCCGTATATATACATAATAGATGTACGAGAATATATCAGCCAGGACCTCAGTCAGAGGTATTGGACTTGGTTTATGTTCGAATTGTTAAACTTGTAGCTAATGACCTGTCCACTAATACTAATCGTAGGCCTATAACGAAAAAAAGACTGAATCATTATACAGTAGTCCGCTCTTATAAAGGGTCCCACTTAAACAAAACAAATAAATTGTATCTATCCCTATTAGAAACAACAACAGCCAAATTTCTTGGCTTAAAAATCGATAATGTGTTAAATTGGAAAAATCATATTAAAGAAATTACCCCCAAACTAAATTCAGCTTGTTTTGCTATTAGATCTATGCAAAAGAGAGTAAATATCAATACCTTAAAAACAATATACTTTGCATACTCCCACTCGGTAATGAGTTTTGGAATAATATTCTGGGGAAATTCCACAGATAGTAACAGTATATTTCTATTACAAAAAAGAGTAATTAGAATAATAGTAGGTGCCAAATCTAGGGAATCGTGTAGGACTATTTTCAAAAAACTACAAATAATGCCCATGGCTTGTCAGTATATATTTTCATTAATAGTCTTCCTCGTATGTAATCGTGAAAACTTTGTAACTAATTCAACAGTTCATAGCATAAATACACGCCAAAAAAATGACTTTCATACTCCATCGGCAAGTCTATCGTGCTATCAAAAAGGAGTGCGTTATATGGCAGTAAAAATTTTTAATAGCCTCTCTATCGATATAAAAAATGAAACTCAAAACATAAAATTATTTAGGGCCAAATTAAAGAAGTACCTAATTTCTCACGCCTTCTATTCTGTAGGTGAATTCATGACATTCAATAACACTTCATGAAATTGATACTAAAACTTTGTGTTGTACTAGTAGACTATATTGTAAATCTCGTCTGTATATATTTCATCTAGACTGTGACTATAAATTAAGATTTTATAATAGTATGAAGTTTTTTGACTTGTTCCATATTCTAGCTGTAAGCATGTATGAATACCATGGAATGTTAATAAATACAATACAATACAATCCGCCAAACACCTGAGGCCAAAAATAAGTCATAAAACATTATTATGGTTCTACCTATCTGTGAGTAGAGTGTCTTGCGATCTCATAATAGAGCTTCCAGAACGTCTTCTGCCAGACATTAAGGGTCCCTTCAGACGAAGCCACTTTAGTGGCGCTGCAAACGCGCGTTAGTGGCGGTGCTTTGTAAATTAATTTGTTTTAGAGAATTTTTCACTCTTCCAGTGAACATGGACGTAGAAGGAGATATAATTTTGGCAATTGTATTCAGACGGAGAAAGACTAGACATAAAAATAGAAGAAGAGTCTGGGTCCATCCATTAGTTTTGGAAAGACTGAATCGAGGACTATTCCATACCTTGTTTCATGATTTACGTCAGGACGATAAAAAAAACATTAATTTAAAATTACGCAAATGAGGGACAATATGGCATAAAACATATTTTTGATTAATATTTAAGAATTCAAAATTAAATATAAAAGGCAACAAACATGAAACCATTCATAGCACGTAATTCAACCAATAAGCTATCCTACAACAGGTGTCTGTTTTGTAATGATAAGTCAAAGGTTCTGGTGAGATCAAATAGTTTTTTATATTTTTGTTAATTTATTTGCATTATTTTATTTTAACGTGAAATAGTCTAAAGCAGATTTTACTACATAAATAATATATCCGTAATTTCCACTAGTCCAGCTATTTACTATAGTTGTCTAGTCTATGGCTATATTATTATTACTATTACTACTACTGCTGTCAAAAAATCTGAAAGTTAGAATTTATAAAACAGTTTATATTACCGATTGTTCTGTATGGTTGTGAAACTTGGACTCCCACTCTGAGAGAGGAACATAGGTTAAGGGTGTTTGAGAATAAGGTTCTTAGGAAATATTTGGGGCTAAGAGGGATGAAGTTACAGGAGAATGGAGAAAGTTACACAACACAGAACTGCACGCATTGTATTCTTCACCTGACATAATTAGGAACATTAAATCCAGACGTTTGAGATGGGCAGGGCATGTAGCACGTATGGGCGAATCCAGAAATGCATATAGAGTGTTAGTTGGGAGGCCGGAGGGAAAAAGACCTTTAGGGAGGCCGAGACGTAAATGGGAAAATAATATGAAAATGGATTTGAGAGATGCCGAAAATTTATGTTTACATTTTATTATAAGTCAGAACCCAGAATTTATCTGTTTCTTATCAAAGTGGCATCGGTTCGTATTCCTGATATTTTGCAAAATTCGTTGTAGGCAAATGACTATGAAAAAAGTTTCCTCCTAAAATTCTAACTGAAATTTTTAATCTGTTAATACATCACCGTTACTTCCAAATCATTTTCTCTTCGACGCCGTTAAATACTAATGTAGGAGCTCAATGAACTTACTCGTAAAATGTTAACAAGAATGTGCGGTGTGCGCTCTGTTAAATTGACTGAACATAATTGGAATTAAATCAATGGATTTCCCAAAACACGCTATGAAATGTTTCTTATATAAAAACAATTATCTCGAAAAGGAAGCAAAAACGAGCAAAATTATTTTTAACTTTTTAGTTTGAAATATCTCAAAGAATAATCCCCTGAAATTAAAGACATTTCTTACGGTTCATTCTATATTGCTGAAGCCCACGAATCCGGGATCCTGAACCTTTTTCTCATTCTGTTAAACATTTTCACTAATATTTTTAACAGCTCTCCTTCCTACTAAATTCTTTCCAGCACTGAATGGGAATTCCATCTACTCCCGCAGATTTCTTGTTTTTTAATTTAACTATTAATGATAAGTCTTTCTGTGTTAAATTTTAACGTACCTTCTTAAGGGAACCAGGTACTGATTATGGGTCAAAAATCCGATTTTATTATTTTGTGTTTAAAAGAAGTACAAAACTTGCTCTTTAAAACAATATTGTGGCAGGTTTTTCTGCAGATAAGCCCTTTAAATAGCCACTTTAAATTTGGCGGCGCATGTAATTCATACATCCTTCTTTTTTTAAATGCAGTTTTCCATAAATTGACATTTTTCATGCTTAAGTGAAGTTTTCTCTGAAATTACTCAATCAATTTACATTACATTTTTACAGTGTTTTCTGCAGCCTGTGTTGTACATAGTAGACCTACGGGTTTAAAAATATCACGCACATAACACGAGAAAAAAGTATTTATGCATTGAGAAAATTGCAAAAAATGTTAAACAAATTTCAATATTTTTTCTGTTTTACTAGAGGTGAAATATTTAACTAAATGTTGCTTTAGAATTTACAATATACATTGCTAGAGAACTTAAAAAAAATGCAAGGTATGTGAGTGAAGATTGTAGCAAGTAATGTGCACCTGAAGAATGAGGTACACTTATCAAAGTGGGAAAACAGGTTATTAGTTAGGGCCTTTCTTTTGCACTTGGATACGAAACTAATTAGATGTGTTTTATACCAGTGAATTCAGAATGACTGATTGTATAAGCATAGAAATTTTTATTCCAGTCTGAGCACTGAAAGCCTAGAAATATTGAACTAAACTTTTGTACTGAAAACTTTTAATCGCACAGGCATCGCTACCCAGTCCCCTTAACATGTTTCTACTCATTTTGGGTCATCTTCACAACTGGTCGTTGTTAGTGTTGGTGCCTCTTGTTTCCTGTGCGGGTGCGTTCGTAAACAGGTCGAAACATGTTAACAAGGTACGTTAAAATTTAACGAAAGAAAGACTTACAGTGAAACCTGTCTAAAGCGGCCATTTGAAGTTACCTTGTAAAATGGCCGTTTTATCAGGTGGCCGCTTGATTAAGGTTGCGTTTTTTTATGAATCAGCATGAAAATACTGAATTTCATTGACTTTTTAATACTGTGCGCGTACAACACTCGTGCATATTAATGTCAGCCTCTTCCATTCTTGCAACTAGCCTTTTCAAAACTCAATTGCTTCGCCCTCGCACACTTGAACCATTCGTAAACGAAATCATTCACATTACTAAACACAGATTCTCTCTTCTTTTTTGCATGTTTTCCTCCCATTCTTGTAATATTTCATCTTAATTATACCGTGTATTTGTGTCCTTTCACATTTGAATATTTCTGCAGTTTTCTCGCAGATGTTCCCTTCTCACTTTCTTCAATCATTTTTCGTCTCACCTCTAAACTTAATACCACTCTAGATTTATTGTTAGACATAATTTCTCTCTCAAACTAACGTCACAGTTCCTCTGAATCAACTGAATGAAAAGAAGAAACATTAGTAAAAGCTGGTCCAAATAGAAAAAGATGGAAAGAGGAGAAAAAAAAATAAAAATAAATTCGAATGGTTAACTACTGACCTAAAACATACTGTGACATTTTCGATAGAAAACGTCCGTGTTTCAATCCTTTAAAAATGAGTAAGAATTTATAGCTGTGCAGGGTCGGAGCGAAAAGTGACAAAAGAGTCATAAAACTAACCAACTAACCCCAAGATATGGAGGGTGTACTGTTGTACACTTAGCTATTGTACTCGTGATATTGCTCTGTGGCCTCTAACCATCGAAAAAATAGGTCAGACAGTATCCGTGAAAACAATTTTTGTTGGACAGTGACTGCTATAGTCAGGTTCCAATCCAAACAGACCCCGGCCGCTGGCCGAAGCATGAGGTGGCCGCTAAATAAAGAGACAATTTTTAATGATCTTATGGCAAATCCAAAGGCCAATTGAGAAAATTGGCCTTTTGGCCAGGTGGCCGTTTAAATGAAGTGACCGCAAAGGCAGGTTTCACTGTATACATATTCCGAAGTGATACAGTGTTAAAAGTTGTGTAATCAAGATGTATTAAATATTAAGTCTCTAAGTTCCTCTAATTTAAAATCCTCATCGAGTATTTCATGATATCTCTTATTTATGCCCGCAACACAAGTATATGGACTCTCAGCACCCATACATTTTCTCATTAATTCATTAAAATGTCTCAGCCAGTCGTCTTCCCCAGTTTCACTCCTCTTTCTCTCCCACTTCGCCACCCGTTTAATTTCCTTCCATGCTGCTGATATGTTATTATTGCCAATTAATACATTCAGCTTGTTAAGCTCATTCTTTGTGAATGTTTTCTTTTTTTACTAAGAGTAGATCTTTATATTCTTTTTTTCAAATCTAGAAAAGTTTCTCTATCCTCTCTACTGTTACTCCCTCTCCACTTCCTATACGCCTCCTTAATTTAATTTTTATTTTTATCTATCTATCTATCTATCTATCTATCTATCTATCTATCTATCTATCTATCTATCTATCTATCTATCTATCTATCTATCTACCTACCTACCTACCTACCTACCTACCTACCTACCTACCTACCTACCTACCTACCTACCTACCTACCTACCTACCTACCTACCTACCTACCTACCTACCTACCTACCTACCTACCTACCTACCTACCTACCTACCTACCTACCTACCTACCTACCTATCTATCTATCTATCTATCTATCTATCTATCTATCTATCTATCTATCTATCTATCTATCTATCTATCTATCTATCTATCTATCTATCTATCTATCTAATATTTTACACTTGAGCTACATTAGGCATTGCAGCCCGAAAGAGCAGAAGCTCGTGCTCGGGCGCAGTTCAGATCAGTTATTCAGGGTGTATCTAAATTGGTGTCAAATATTTCGGGGATGTGTTCGTAACACAAAAACATTACAAAAGGTTCATATGAACATTGGTCTCAAAATAATTTACTTCAGAGATACAAGACAAAATTTAATGTTACAAAAATTGCTCGGAGTGGCTTCCTCCTGCTTCGATGTGTCCCCTAAACCTGCATTACATGCTCTGGCATACTCTGTTGAAAATCCCTGGAGTGTTTCGTATTTTGTGAAATCCAGTTTAGATACGCCTTTACTGAAACAAAAATCGGACTTAAATAAAAAAATAAAGATAAAATAAAATGAAAAAAAAAAAGTAAAACCGAATTTCTCCATACATTTTAACCAACTCACAACGTATTTCCAACACAACCTCTATCATCAACTCAACTCTTAAAAAAATATTTAAAACTACGGGACAACTAAAAAAAAAACTGAAACATTGACCACTAGTGTATAATAAAATTATCTCTTCTCTCTCTATTTTTCAACAATAATGCTGTATAAACCAGCGACTTTAAATGTCCCCAGACGAAGAAATCCATTGGATTCAAATCAGGCGATCGAGCAGGCCATGCAATGAATCCCCTTCGACCAATACATCTTTGGGGAAATCGATCATTAAAAAAATTACGAACTATCAGACTGAAATGAGCTGGAGCAGCATCGTGTTAAAACACATTAGTTGGATGACGTCCAGAAGCACATAATCAATTAAATGATGCAAATCATTTCGTTCTGTTCACTCACAGAATACATTTTCTTCTGATTTCTTTGCTCTACAAAATACAAACAAACAAAAAACCACCAAACAATCAGCGGTCAATGAAGGGACAAATGCTTTAATAACTCCCTAACGAATGGTTTTCAGACCCATGTTCTTATTAACTTTTTTAATTGTTTTGATGTTAGGAACACGTCCCCGAAATATTTGACACCAATTTAGATACACCCTGTATATCACAAAATTAAGAGAGTTCATTGAGCACAATAACATTAATAAATGGTAAAATACATACAGCATGTAATAATAGGGTCTATCTACAAATAGAAAATACAAAAGTACATAAACATTAGAGCAGCAGTGGCGAAAATGCCATCGTGCGCCGAGCCACTGTGTAAGCTGCAACGTGCATAGCACCTATGGAGGGAGGCGGACAACCGAAGGGGAAGTGAAGCAAATGTCTGACTTATTAATGGTTTTTCATTTTCCTTACGTCAAGCACTTAAATAAAATTATATACAGTACAAGGCTACAAACTAATGTTTAGTACGTGTAACGAAGAAAGAAATGAACAAGAAAACATAGGACACAATATCACAACCTAAAATTAATTGTCTTCAGAATGTCTCTACGACAGAGTTTCAAAATCAGGAATTATGTCACTTACTGTACTGCCAGTCGTAGTTGATCACGAAGGTATTTGTCTGTCAGTCGTGATCTAAATTTGATTTTTACTATTTTCATTGGTGAAAATATTTTTTCACTAACGTAAGTTGTAGCGAATATGGCTTCAACAGAGCAAGCGAAAGAACGAAGCTTCGGATATTTATTTTTTGGCAAAGATTTGAAAAGTTCAACATTTCTCAAGTCCTTACATCTAGTTTTCATTTAACAACACATTGTAAATCTGTGAGTTTAAATTGAAGATCTAACCGCATTATTCGTACATCTGCTGAAAAAGGATCGACGTACAGCGATGATGATGATAATGATGATGATGATGATGATGATGATAACAATAACAACAACAACAACACTTAACCTTTTAATGTTTCATCAGTAACATATAGTAACTTATAATGCCGTTTTATGTTATACAACCGTTTTCCTAGTAATACTTGTGAATAAATCATACATTTAATATTCTCATCATATTGTCAGCAAAAAATGCATCCTCCCATCCTACTTGAAACTTTCGTTTTTATAGAGGTACATGGTTTCGAAAGAGACATTGCGACGATACGCCACTCGCAGGTCAGAGGCAAATACAAATGGAACGGAGTTTGACTCCAGTGAGTGAGAGGGTGGGGGTTGTAGGTAGGAAGCAAGGGAAATGCACTCCGAGCCACAATGTGCTCGTGAGTCGCATTTTCGCCGCGGCTGCATTAGAGTATTAATTTTTAACCCATTTAGCTTAAACAATTAAATAATTAATCTGATTTGTTTCTTAAATCTATGTGTGTTAAGTGTACTTAGCTCAGGGTAAGCTCTAATTAATGCATTATATATTTTGGGTCCAAAATTTCTGCTTATATCGCTTTTTGCTTTCTATACATTCCAAATTGTACCAACTCCCCTTTTGAATCTTCCTTTGCTCATTTGAACTGTGCATTATACTTCTACTAGCTCTTTCGATACTATGGTAGAGTACATTAACTGCTTTATCAAAGTTATTATCAATTGCTTACTGTATTCCCATTTGTAGTAATACGCTCATTTTGTCCTCTGGTAAATTATTAAAATTAACTTTTTCCTCTCCTTTCCACACGATTCTTTTATTGCCATTCATTCCCCGTCCATATATGATCTCTTTACCCTCTTCTCTTGAGTATCTAATAGGTGCTTCTACTTTCAATTCGATACTTAAAGCCAGCCGTGGCGAAAATGCGACTTACGAGCACATTTTGGCTCGCAATGCATTTCCCTTGCTTCCTACCTACAACCCCCACCCTCTCACTCACTGGACTCAAACTCCGTTCCATTTGTATTTGTCTCTGACCTGCGAGTGGCGTATCGTCGCAATGTCTCTCTCGAAACCATGTACCTCTATAAAAACGAAAGTTTCAAGTAGGATGGGAGGATGCATTTGTTTGCTGGCAATATGATGAGAATATTAAATGTATCATTTGTTCACAAGTATTACGAGGAAAACGGTTGTATAACATAAAACAAACATTATATTACATGTTACTCATGAAACATTAAAAGGTTAAGTGTTGTTGTTATTATTATTATTATTATTATTATTATTATTATTATTATTATTATTATTATCATCATCATCATCTCTGTACGTCGGTCCTTTTTCAGCAGATGTACGAATAATGCGGTTAGATCTTCAATTTAAACTCACAGATTTACAATGTGTTGTTAAATGAAAACTAGATGTAAGGACTTGAGAAATGTTGAACTTTTCAAATCTTTGCCAAAAAATAAATATCTGAAGCTTCGTTCTTTCGCTTGCTCTGTTGAAGCCATGTTCGCTACAACTTACGTTTGTGAAAAAATATTTTCACCAATGAAAATAGTAAAAATCAAATTTAGATCACGACTGACAGACAAATACCTTCGTGATCAACTACGACTGGCAGTACAGTAAGGGACATAATTCCTGATTTTGAAACACTGTCGTAGAGACATTCTGAAGACAATTAATTTTAGGTTGTGATATTGTGTCCTATGTTTTCTTGTTCATTTCTTTCTTCGTTACACGTAGTAGGTACTAAACATTAGTTTGTAGCCTTGTACTGTATATAACTTTATTTAAGTGCTTGACGTAAGGAAAATGAAAAACCATTAATAAGTCAGACAGTTGCTTCACTTCCCCTTCGGGTGTCCGCCTCACTCCAGAGTTGCTATGCACGTTGCAGCTTACACAGTGGCTCGGCGCACGATGGCATTTTCGCCACGGCTGCTTAAAGCTATATGATTGCTTAACGATCGGTCTTCGATTTTAAAGTTATTTACCTTATATCTCAGATCTCCTGCTATATGTACACGCACTTGTTGACTGAAAACTATGATAAAGGACTCTATTACCGCGTCCTATATGCATTTGTTTCGTTCTGAAATAGAACAGTCTCTTACCACGTCCTACTAGTGCTTCTCTGTTAAGCTCTGAAATAGAGGAGGCTCTTGTATCGCTTCCTCCATGCACGTCTTGTTTGCACTCTGACAAAGCACAGACTCTGATACCGCTTCCTAAAGCCGCACAGGCTCTGCAGCTTCCTATTTCCTACACGCGCTCCTTGGTCGGGCTCTGATATAGGCCTAATCATAAATTCTTATACATGCTGCTTGCTGGTGTTAGGAATACGGGTTCTAAAATATTTTTGCAATGGATTCTTTATTGCGTTTTGATATACTATTAATACTAGTGGCTTGTGCAGCAAATGTTGCAAACTAAGTTCATTAGACGTTCAAATAAACATTTTTCAGATTTATTTTCAATGAAGAATACCGGACATTCTGAAAGGTATTTGCTTCCATAATAATGAAACATATTCCCTCTGAACGGTTTTTTATACCTAATAATTTGTCGTGAATCTATACACCTTCAGTTTTTTAGTTTGAACGCGAAAACGCAAGTAACAATGTCAGGACGATCAGTCGGTTTTTCGTATGGGAGTAAAGCACTATTAAAAAAAGGCTATTTCAGGTCATTGTGGATTGTAGGTGAAAATTAAAAAAAAAAATGTCAGGTTTGCTATGCTTTCGAACAATAGACATAGCATCTTGGTATAGCTGCTGCATGTTTCGTAAACTACCTTGAAATGTTGAGGGTAAAATCATTTTATCCTGCTAAGAGATCTTACTGAAATGATCGGGAGACTACAAAATCTTGTAGGCCTCTTATTTTATCAGTAAGTAATACCTTTTGGTCTTTCCTTAGGAACTCTAATTTTTGCGCTCTCTCGAGCCAATACTGAAGAGAATCACGCATATAAATATCTACACCACACCGCCATTAAATATATGAAAAAGACCCAACCCCACTTGATTAATAACTATAAGAATATTTGATTTTTAATAATATTATTATCTTACGTAAGTTTTATAGTTTTCAGTAACATATACTTTATACTATGTAGCCGCCACTCAGTAAATTATAGAAATCAAAATATAAAATAAGATATTCTCTACATCTACTTATATAACCCCAAACGTTTCACTTTCATATCATCAATATAGCTTAATATTTATTATTTATTTATTTTATTTATTTATTTATTCTGGTGTAGTTAAGGCCATCAGGCCTTCTCTTCCACAACACCAGGAATACAAATACAATAACAGAAATAAAAAGGAAAAAAAAACACTATAAACGAAGTAAAGTCACACAAAAATATACACAGTTTGCAGTCACACAAACTTTAAATGAGTGATTAAGTATAATTAATTGTATCCTAATTAACTAACATAAACAAGAAACTTGCGATTTTAATCTGGAGTAAAAAAAAACACAAATCAACACTTCTAGCAATATCTAAGAAGCATTAAACAAGACAAATTTTTCCAATTTAATTTTGAATTGAGATAAAGTCCGGCAGTCCCTGACATCATTAGGTAGCGAATTCCAGAGACGAGGTATTTCTACAGTGTAGGAGGATGAGTATAAAGACGTTCTATGATGAGGGATAGAAAAAAGTGCTTGATGTCGGTTTCGAAGAGTTGTAAGAAATTGAAAGCCCGATAAGAGATAATTCGGAGTAGAAGTATGCATGATTCTAAATAGAAGAGACAGTGAATGTATATGTATAATTAATGAAAAATAGTCACAGCATGGCATTAACTATAATAATATTTCATTTCTAATGGTAATAATGTCATCAAACCATCTCAAATGTTGTACTTTTAATATCCAATACACAACTGTACTCAGAAAATTACACACCGCAGAATCAGACATCTAAATTATTTTTAGTAAGTCTTAAAGTTTTTAATAACCAATTTAATTTGAGCTCTAATATGTCAGCATTCTTGCAGATCATGGCTTTCGTATAATATTGTTTACTGTAGTGTGTGTTTTGTTTTATTCTGAAATGCAATTAGTAGCGACGAAAGATGGGTTTCAGAAGATAGGAAAATTATGTCGAAAAATTGACATTTCACTGAAAACTGCTATTTTTTTCTGAAAAACTTTGGGTTCCAAGCATCAAAATGAGGGGTCATTTATTAAAATCCCTTCTGCCGTTTTCCCGTAATTTCCATTACCAGTTCAAATTATATACATAGATATCGCTGCAAACAGCACTTGCTAGATGCATTCTGAAAAAGCCCAGTCTTCCCACATTTTGAGCTACCTGTTGGTCTAAATGAGAGAGAAAGCAATGGTGACTTTTTAGACGAGGTATAGATTGGACTTCTTCCATTGCTGGTGAAGAAAAACGAAATCACAACGTATCGAAGATTGGATCTATTTTCGTCTTCAAGTGACAAAAATGGTAAGGAAAGGAGTTCCTATTCGTTGGGATCGTTACAAAGAGTTAATCTGCTTAACTGAGTTGATTTCCTTTTTATTCATAAGCAATGGAAGAAGCCCAATCTACACTTCGTCTGCCTGATACAGTACAGAATGTGATAATATTGTTTCGCACATGCGCGTCTTGGTTGCGTGCTCTTCTAAGAGTACAATAGGGTTTTGATTTCACAGTAAAAGATTGTCATCTCTTTTATACGCGCTTACTGTGGTCTACATAGCCTAGCACAGGTTCTCGTACTACTCCTAAGACGCGCGTTTTGGTTGTGCTCTAATATGAAAGCAAAAATACTGCTTAAAACCACTTTTAGGCTGCGCTCTGAAATGACACAATTTTTAATCACTTTTTGTAATTGTTCCTTTGTCATACATATTTCGCTATAATCATTATCATTGTCAATGGGAAAATGAAAGGAGAAACATTTAAAAGGTGCGAGGAAAAAACGTCCTTGCAAGGGAATATAGGGCTAAGAAACTAGATATGTAAGTTTATTTATTAACGGAGAAAAATTCGTTCTGGTACTGTGAATCGAATTCAAGACTCTCAGCTTGGCGCGTTGAGTACTCTTTCCATCTGAGCTATGCTGGAACCCAAACTCTTCTCCTTTATTGGATTTCCGGTGCCGGAACGAATTTTTCTCCTCTAATAAGTATATAACTGATGACTACATAAGTCATTGACATTCAATAGAGCAGTGCTATTCAATGTAGGGTACGCGTAACCCCAGGGGTACGCAGGTTGTCTCAAGGGATACGTATACCACTAATTACGGATGTAAAAATGCTGACATATTTATTTGATTATACTTGTTGATAATTATGGCATTATATTATAGTTTCTTTTGCAATATCAGTTCTTGTTTTTTCTTGCTTCAACACCATTTTACGTAAATCATTACTATTAGTAATGCATCAGTAAAAACAGTATAATATAATAATAATAGTAATAATAATAATAATAATAATAATAATAATAATTACTTGAAATTTTACTTGAAGCAAGTAAAGCGATCGGTTTGGAAGTAAATCCCGAAAAGACAAAGTATATGATTATGTCTCCTGACCAGAATATTGTACGAAATGGAAATATAAAAATTGAAGATTTATCCTTCGAAGAGGTGGAAAAATTCAAATATCTTGGAGCAACAGTAACAAATATAAATGACACTCGGGAGGAAATTAAACGCAGAATAAATATGGGAAATGCGTGTTATTATTCGGTTGAGAAGCTCTTATCATCCAGTCTGCTGTCAAAAAATCTGAAAGTTAGAATTTATAAAACAGTTATATTACCGATTGTTCTGTATGGTTATGAAACTTGGACTCTCACTTTGAGAGAGGAACAGAGACTACGGGTGTTTGAGAATAAGGTGCTTAGGAAAATATTTGTGGCTAAGCGGGATGAAGTTACAGGAGAATGGAGAAAGTTATACAACACAGAACTGCACGCATTGTATTCTTCACCTGACATAATTAGGAACATTAAATCCAGACGTTTGAGATGGGCAGGGCATGTAGCACGTATGGGCGAATCCAGAAATGCATATAGAGTGTTAGTTGGGAGACCGGAGGGAAAAAGACCTTTGGGGAGGCCGAGACGTAGATGGGAGGATAATATTAAAATGGATTTGAGGGAGGTAGGATATGATGATAGAGACTGGATTAATCTTGCACAGAATAGGGACCAATGGCGGGCTTATGTGAGGGCGGCAATGGACCTCCGAGTTCCTTAAAAACCATTTGTAAGTAAGTAAGTAAGTAATAATAATAATAATAATAATAATAATAATAATAATAATAACAATAATAATAATAATAATAATTTATTTTTTGGTACAATAATCATAGTCTTTTCTCAATTCTTATATAACTGCAATGAAGTTTGCGGGTACAAATATATTTTGGGGGTACGCTAGCAAAAAAAGATTGAATACCATTCCAATAGAGGGCGGCGAGGTCCTCTAATAAGAATATATATATATATATATATATATATATATATATATATATATATTTATATATATTTATATTTATATATGAATATGTAAGCTTCAAGCCTTTTGGTCACTTGGTCTCATTCCGAGTTTCACCGTTCCGCTGAAGGAATTTTATAGAATTTTGAAGGAGAAAGCCGAATATGGGTGTAACATAATAGCTATCACACGAGGGGGAGGAGAGAAGCATGAAAGAACAGCAGCAGCTCAGTTCCTGATGTTGAAAGCCTGCATAGCGAGTGGAACAGCAGCAGTCCTCGCAAGAGAAGGGTTCCGAGCTCTTGCACTGTGCGAGTGACACTCGAGTAAACGCACCCCAAGTACCGAAGACAATATGCGATAGTCAAGGCTCGTATTTCGTAGGCTTTAATTTAGAAAAATGCCGAACTTGTGTGGAGAGAGAGATGTAGACCCACTCGCTATAGTTTACAGTACATGCTACGTTATAATACTCAAAATTGACAAGCTCTACTACTCAATTAAAACATACATCTTTTCTCCTCAAACCTAGTGTTAATTACGTTTCATTGTTAGGGGAGAGTTGGGTAGTATCGGACATCGGGTAATATCGGACATTGAGTTTCTTTCATCTACCACCAGATGATAGTACCTGAATGACATGGTTACGTTTCTGTGATGTCGCATACAGCACGACCTATCCAACGATCAGACATCTCCGTATTCAGGTAAGCACGAACTGCATTGTGGAAATGTGGCGGAGCCCCATCTTGCTGAAAGATGAAATCGTCAACGAGATCTTGTCTAAGTTGAGGCACCAACCATTGCTCCAACATGTCCAGATATGAATGTCCAGTCACAGTAGCCTCAATGAAGAAGAAAGGTCCGTACAGTTTTCGTTGTGACAATGCGCAGAAAACATTCGCCTTTGGTGAATCACGCTCATGTTCAATGATTCTGTGAGGTTTCTGTGTACCCCAAACACGACAGTTGTGCTTGTTAATTTTCCCACTCGTATGGAATGTCGCTTCGTCGCTGAAAATTAAGCGGCTGAATAATAAGTCATCGTCGTCTGCTACGAGTTTTCTTGCCAGCTACAACAACAGGAAGCAAAGGTGAATGATGGATAGGACGTGCTGGAGTAAGGGACAGATGTTTCATGACATGGCCACCAAGGTCACCCGATATGACTGCATGTGACTTTTTCTATGGGGAGGGGGTACCTAAAGGACCGTGTGTTTGTACCGCCTTTGCCACGTGATTTAGAGGAACTAAAAACCAGAATTCGAGAAGCTGCCTCCAAGGTCACAGAGGATATGTTGAAAAGGGTATGGGGAAGAGTTTGATTATCGTTTGGACATCTGCCGAGTCACTCGTGGTTCACACATTGAATATCTGTAAGGTGTAAAACGAATTTTGAGAGTTTGACTTTAAACTAACGTGTGTTTGAAAGTGCTATCATTAGTAGTTTTTGTGTAATAAAATATTGAAAGTGTTACCGGACTTTTGTTATGCCCTGTATAATGAGATAAAAAGTTATTCAGCACATTTAAATCTCACTTGCAATCCTACCTATACAATGTGTGATTTTTAAATCGCCAATATGAATGCTTGTCGACTGACATTCCCTCAGGCAGTAGTGAGTGGGTGTCTTTTCCACTTCAATCAAGCAATATGGAGAAATGTAGTCAACAGGGGTCTGAGAGCAAAATATTTGGATATTGAGAACCCTGAAGTAAGAAACCCAATACAGGAAACATCTATGAATTAGTAAATACTGGCAGACAGCGTACGAGTAATGTGGTTGAAAAATTCCACTCTCAATTACAACGACTTGTGGTGGCACATCACGTGAACATTTGGCGATTCATTAGCCATTTGCAACAACAGCAATCGGTAACAAAAAATTTAAGTAACCCAGGTTCTTGGTGGGCATATAAATATTAAGCGGCCAGTAAATAAACGATATATCAATAATGAATTTTCAACATTGTCGGTAATTGCCAAGATTACAAAGATAGGAATAAAATTTTTCTATATCTTACCTGAGAGCGATATCATACCACATGAAATTAAGATGAACAATAGATGTATCTTTTTTATCTTACATAATGTAATATGTATAACATAATTGAAATGACAAATTTTTCGGCACTTTCCTTGCACTTTTCCTTGTAGGACATTTTAAAACGTAGGACATTTTTAAGGAGAGGACTTGCTGACAGTGGACTTTTCAGGTAAGGACATTTTTATGGCATGGACGAATTTTCTATGTGGACATTTGTAAACGTTGGACATTTTCGTAGAAAGGACCTATTGCAAAGTGGACCATATCTCACTTAACCGTAATTGTAATTATTGTATATTATATATCACTGCCATCGGGTGTATACCCAATTGTAGTGTTAATAAATAAATAAATAAATAAATAAATACATACATACATACATACATACATACATACATACATACATACATACATACATACATACATACATACATACATACATACATACATACATACATACATACATACATACATACATACATGCATACATACATACATGTCAAATGTGTTTACTTCTCACCCTTGAAAATTGTAGACGCCGAAGGTAATTTGACAGTTTCAGAAAAGAGTCTAACACTTCTTTCAATAACGTATTGTGCCTTAATCAACAATATCGGTTGACCTTTTGCAAACACGTCATACCCAACTGCGAGAAACAGGAGTAATACTAAAAAGTTTGAAAAGCATAAATGTCCTCACTAAAAATATGAGACTTGTCACTTTACAAGAAAATTTCTATCTTGGCTGAAAGTCGAGATGGTTTGCCATAGGAAACATATTAAAGTCGGCAATACCAAGGCTTAAATAATGTATGTATGTATATATTCACACTGCTATGGGTATATACCCGGTGGCAGTGGTAACTAATTACACTCAATAAAGACAATAATAAACACAATTAATAAAATACAATTAATAATAATACTAATAATTAATACTAACAATAATTAATAATAATAATAATAATAATAATAATAATAATAATAATAATAATAATAATAACAGGGAACATCCTAAATTAAATGAAGCACGATCAGTTAAAATAACATTTAAAGTAAATCTAAAGGACATAATAATAATAATAATAATAATAATAATAATAATAATAATAATAATAATAATAATAATAGTAATAATAATAATAGTAATAATAATAATAGTAATAATAATAATAATAATAATCATCATCATCCTTGCATGTATTGGGCCTAGTGGCCCGTTACGGTCTCTTGCCAACGCTTGAACGGTCTGTCCAAGGATCTCTTGCCCACAGGATGGTAATTTAAAATTTGGCGTGGAATTCTAGAACGAGGCATTCTGATGACATGTGATCTCCAGTTTTGTCTATATTTCTGTAGGTATTCCGTAATCGGTTCAATCTGCAGTTCTCTCATAATGTCAAAATTTTTAATGTGTATCCCGCTGTACGACGCATAAATCTCATTTCTGCCGCCGTTAATCTTTGTGAATCAATATTACGAATCGTCCAAGCTTCACTACCAAAACAGAGTATAGGTCTGGCCAATGTTTTATAAATTCTGGTGCGCGTGTGTTTTTGTACTAAGGTTGGTTTGAATATCTGATTAATTATCCCCATTGCTCTGTTGAATTTAATAATTTTCTCATTCAAATCCTTTTCTTCCTCATATGAAATTTGGTAACCGAGATAACTAAAATTTTTGACTTGTTCGATGATCTTATTATTGATGCATATTTTGCTACGGACTGGTTCCTTTCCTAAAAAAGCCATCACTTTAGATTTGTCAGTTGAAATTTATAAAGGCATACAATCACCAACCTTAGATCGTATCTCATAATAAATACGTTTACTTCTCACCCTTGAAATTTTAGACCCCGAAGGTAATTTGACAGTTTCGGAAAAGAGTATAACACTTCTTTCAATAACGTAGTGTGCCTTAATCAACAATATCGGGAATGGAGAGAGATTAATTGATTTTGTAATGTATAATCAATTGAAAATTATGAATACTCACTTTAAACATCCACAGAGTCACAAATTTACGTGGGAGGCCAGAGGTCAAAAGTCAATAATAATAATAATAATAATAATAATAATAATAATAATAATAATAATAATAATAATAATAATAAAAATAATAAAGTTATTCTAAACTGATCTTATTAAACGACCACGATGTTTCAGATTAATAAACTCTTTCATATACCTACACATTATAAATGCTAAGATTTCTAAATGTTGTACACTTTATAATTATCATAAAACCTCACGATAGTTATTTTGTGTAATTAATTATTTTCAAGTTACTCCGTACAAATAAATACCGTATAAAAATAATAGTTTCTTCAGAACAATGAGAAAGTAAAATGAATGAATCTAATTGACTGAAAAAACACAATGTAATGCACTATTGTACACATATTCCAATGCAACAGTTAGGGCCTAGGCCTATGACGTGATTGTAAATTAAACTGCATTGGCATTAAATACGTTGCACTGAAATTGCTGACTCACACGTTTAAAAATTGCATAGATTAAGAAATGTCACCGTGGCGACCATGTGCATTGCATTCAAGGGCAAAACATTGAAATCCTTAAGAATAAGTCGTTGAAATATCGAACACCTGTAGTCCTAGTCCTAAAAGAAGCTTACTTGCAACACATTAAAAAAATCAAATAATGAAGGCAATGCAACGAGAACAAGCTCTGTTCGGACTGCTGACTGCATTAAAGGAATCTTAAACTATTTCGTAACAATATCGCTCCGACGTCAGAATTTCGCATGACTGCCATGTTGGTCTGGCTGTTGCTGCTGAACTGCCTCATCCCACAAACCCCTACATATCATATTGCTGCCGTGTAATCAATTTTGCAATAAGAATTTATTTTAGAATAAGAGCCGTAATTTGACGAATTATGAAATATCAGTAACCGCGCATAATAAACCAACACCAAAGCGATCGCGCGTGTTTTGTTTACCTAAAGGCATAAAATTCGGAACGGTTCCGTTATCTCGTCCATAAAAGCAACGCACGCGTGAGATAAAGAGGATTTCAATGGAAGTGAAAGTCGCAACCGGTTTGGGCCGCCAGATCCGAGTATTTAAAAAATGTGACAGACACTCCTGCAACCGCATATAGGTTAATCGGGGCAGGCTCTTCAACAGCCGGTCAAGTCATGCAGTCGTGGCCTATTTCACGGATTGACTTGAGTAGCCCGCAGCGCGTCGACTCGAACTGCCTAATCACGTTAGAGGAGCAGTATCTATCGATTCTTGAATGATTGATTAACTGGCAAACTTACTAGTGTTAATTATATAAGCACGTGTGGCTTACAGCTGTTTCGGTGTATAGTGAACACCATCATCAGAGCCTACACAGGGAGTGCTAAAAGTAGTGTACGCAAGATTCAAGATGGATTATCGATTCTTACTTCAGCAATGCAGTGCAGTTAGAAAGAACGTAAAAAAAAAAGTAGGTGCAAGAATGAGAGGAAAGTGGGATAGGCCAGTGTGGGAAAGCGAAGAAAACAAGAAAGTAATATAACAATGTAAGTAAGGAGTATGGAAATACAAATAAACGGCAAAAAACTGAATTAAAAGAAATACATCATTTTTTCCCATTTTAACAATGCTTTCGAACTAGTGTTGGTGAGATGACATAATTATAATATATAGCCTACATAGGTAGCTTACTCGAAGAAGAGGAAAACGATTATTTTGTCACTATAATTGTCACAGAATTTGTCACAGACCAAACACATTGTCAGTAAGTTGATGCATAAGTAATAATAAAATTAAACGCGTTTGATAGAATCAATAGACATCTGAACCATAAAACTCAAACACAGGTATTTTAATTCAGAGGTCACCACCTAATTACACAAAACTGGAGCAAGGTAGTAAAAATATGAGACAAACATGTGAAAAAAAGAAAGAAAGGAAGGAATCAAGAAATGGGAATGAAGACAGAACAAGTAAAGGAAGACTAAAGAGACAAGAACTCAAAGAATGAAAATGAAAGAAACTTTGAATAAAGAGAATATATAAATAAGGAAAGAAAAATACAATGAAGAAAAATAAAGAGACTTCGGAATATGTATGATAAGAACTTTCTTGTGTTAAATTTAACGTACCTTATTAACATGTTTCGACCTATTTTCGGTCATCTTCAGAACTGGTCGTTGTTGGTCTTGGCGCCTCTTGTTTCCTGTGAGGGTGCGTTCGTAGTGTAGAATCAAAGAGTGTAGCTATGTGTTTTGAAATGAGTTGTGTGTTGAGAATATCGTTTGGGTGTGTTTTCGTGTGTCACATGTTAACAAAGTACGTTAAAATTTAACACAAGAAAGTTCTTATCATACATATTCCGAAGTGATATAGTGTTAAAAGTTGTGTAATCAAGATGTATAAAGAGACTTACAGTCTTACTAATAAACCTGTATAGTTTTTATACGAGACTTATACAGACTTGAGACAGAAAACTTTACTAATAAACCATCCATAAGCCATGGATGTATAAACAGGCTGTAACTATACAATGGGAATTGCTTTGCAGTAGTCATATACACGAAACCCCTTGTTTAAGCGTTGTATATAGCGAAAAAATGGCCGCCCTCTAACAGCTGTTCGTATCGACTGTCATGTTATGATGATGGTTGCGTTGTGACCACAGAAGAACAAACCAATGGGCACAGAATAATTAGAGTAATATTGCTGTAGCTTGTACTCTTTGACCAAAATATAGTGTGTTAATCGATTAGAGCCAGTTGTACTATCGATACTTGACATGCCACACTAGAGCGCTCTACCGGATGCAACAGAGAACCTCAGATATTCTATTACCTTTCGTAAAGAAGTAATGACGAAACTATGACGTAGCTGTGTAACAGTTATACTGTTATACACGACTTATGTAGTGATTATTAGTAAGGATTTTACACACGACTTATAAACGAGCTACTCATTGTATAAGACAGTTAAACGTCTGTAAATAGAGTTTTTATTAGTAAGACCGTTACTGAATATATGGAGAGCAAACACCAACGAAAGAAGTTGATTTACAAAAGAAAATATAATGAAGAAAGACGGATTAAGGAAGAAAAAAATAAGCAAGTGAATAAAAAGTTATGAGAAAATACTGATTGACTTACTGATTAAATGAATGAATGAATCAATGAAAGAATCGATCAAAGAAAAATTAAGAAAGAAGGCAAAACGAAAGAAAAAAAAGTAAATAAAAAAAGAAACAAAAAAGAAATAAATGACTGCTAACAAATTAATTTAATTAACTAATTAGGCATAATTATTAAAAATGAAGAATACGAAAATAAAGAAAAGAGGAAGAGAAGAACGGAATGAAGATAAAGAAACAACAAAGAAATGGAAAAGGGAAGGCACGCAGAGATTAGACAGCTGCCTAAAACGACTTTGGGTTGCATGTGCAAAGTGCATGCGGTGTAGTTGCATTCGGATTGCATCAAGGCTATGGCCATAAAATAGAAGTGCGGCGAGGAGCGGGCTGCGGGGAGCGGGGAGGGGGCAGCGGAGTGGCCTTACAGAAGCGCGCGGCCGCGTCCGGCAGGCGTGTTCCAGCCAGCTCAGGCCAATTCGCACGACAAAGTCACGCATGCACCTCAACCAGATCGCGACTTCCCTACGCACTACGCAGGGAGCCTCAGCAACGCCTGTCCTAGTTCAAGAAGAAGCCTGCACGATTGCGATCCTTCCTGAAAACACGAGTCTCCAGCTCCGAGTTCGTCTCTTTTCCCTCTGACTACATAAAGTTCCTCTAACGACTCCCATGCCATTACTTCGCTCTTTATATTAAATATGTCACTAGCTTCACGCTGTGGCCGCTGTAACCCCAATATATTTTGTAGATGAGAACATTCGAAACAAATACCTCAAATATTTGAAAACACGTGCCGGCCCCCAAGTGTGCACATTCGAACCTGTCCCACCGTGGGTTTGCAACCAAGGACATCAAGGTGACCTTTTACTATTAGATTTTTTTCCTGCATTCTTAATTTTTCTAGTATTTCCTATGCGCTTTTGTCTAGGTCTAATTCGCAGCGCGACTTCACATGTCCCGGCCTCAACGCCCGCCCGCCATTCTTCTCGCCTTCTTTGTTCTCGTTAGTGCATTTACTAGTAGCCATAACTACTATTATTATTATTGTTATTATTCTTCCTTTACAACTATTATTTCGCTTTGATTCTTATTACCGCTATCGTTACATTTGTTTTCACAGCATAATTTAGTTCTATGACGCAGCATTTCCCCTGAATAATATAACACTACATTGAAACGAAACCTTCTTATTTTTACCTAATTCAATGAAATAAATAGCGAGGAAGTACGGTAACCAAATATGACAATAAAGTTACGAGAACAAAATAGTAATATACGTTACAAGAGCGGTATGTTGACGTTTTCATGTTCGAGGAAAAGATTGAAAAAGCGAAACGTAGTTGAGCTTTTTCAATCTTTTCCTCGAACATGAAAACAAACATACCGCTCATGTATCGTACATTATTTTGTGCGAAGATCGTTTATTACATACCTGAAAGACGAATTTCTAATTAGTTGCAATAAAATCTCCATGTTGGTTTCTGTTTAATGACGGCAACTTCGGAACACCAAAATATCTTTCTTCAACATTGTTGCTATAAAATGTTTTCTGTGTTTACTATACTCCAGCAGGCCGTGATATACGTCTGTCTTTTTTTCCCCCCCAGTTTATAAATGCGAACTTAAAACAAACGGTAAGGTTATGTAATGATTTATTTTTCATTTTAATATTTTAACAATATTATTTATATAACATATTGCAGAAATAACATCGGCATCTGGAATCTTGTTGATTTTTTCACGGCTTCCTTAATGTTACTTGTATCAGGAATGCAATAAGTTTCGTGGAGTAATAGAATTTACTTAATTTTTGCAAATATTTAAAAACAATAATTAACATTGCAATTTAGGTGAAATTGCAGTGGCAAGTTTCCAATTTATAATTATTACTATGTTAAACGTCTCTAAAAATACTATATGTTAAAAGCCTAAAGCAGTAAAATGAATGTCGCGCTTAAGCGGTAAGAAGAGGGAAATTGTTATGTGTGTTACGTTGGGAATACTGAATGTGGTATTTCACACTTACCGCGTATTGGTTCTGTGCGGAAAACAAGCAAATACGCACGATCTCGCACAAAACTGTTTTAAAAGAGCACAACTTGAATAATACATAGTTGATGGCTAAAAAGACTTTTTATGAATAAGTTATAGACATTCTATGTTAACAATAAAAATATATGATAAATCTGTAATTATTTCGAATAAATTTTATTCAGCTTCCTCCAAATGAAGGCTGCCTAGAAGACACAGCTTACCATAAGTGTTGAGTGGTTGAGTGTTAGAGAAGGCCATATGGCCTTAACTCTGCCAGGTTAAATAAATTATTATTATTATTATTATTATTATTATTATTATTATTATTGTTATAATAGAAAAAAAATAAAACAATGGAGAAGAAAAAGAATAAGAAATAGCACAATTATAAATAATTGGAAAAGACTAAACAAAACATCATTAATTCCAGAAGAAACACAAAATTTCCTAGTATCTATTAGCTATTGGATGATCACAGTCGTCTACTTAGCACTGGTTGCAAGACCCAACTTAAGTGAGCAGATCGCCATAGGAAAGAGATCAGTCTATTTACGTGTAGAGATGGTTTCTTAGGATTTTTATAGATCCCTTCACTGCAGACATAGATACTTCAGTGACAAGAGTTTGTCCTAGACCAAACTGCTTACAAAAATGCGCGAATCGTTTTGTGATGGTCCTTCTAGCCCCAATGAGTAATCCAATAACTTCGATCGACGTTAGGTGATATTTTTCCTTATAATATGGTATAGTGTAAGTTACATTTATAGTTTCAAAAAACTGAATGCAAGGAAAGGACAAATAATGTTAAAAATATAAAAGTAGAATAATGTTGTGACTATAGTCCGGATTTATATGTATTTATAAAGCTTGAAATATGCAAGAAAATATGCTTCAAATACCTAGAAGAAAGGTCAGAATACTTTAAAATCGCTGAGAGGTGATTACGATATTGTTTTGAGCACGTGGAACTTATAAAAATTTGTGTACATATTTTTCTATTCCAGATTTCGTATTGACACGTCGTATCTTCAGGATATATGTATGGAAATTTCAAATTCCTCTTTGTTGATTGTAAATCGCCATTTGTACAGTTCGATTAATGAATAAATACACAATCCGGTTATAAGGATGGCTGCTAAAACCAAAAGAAAAACAAAATATAAAGAAATTAATTACATGGCTGTAAACAAACGGTATTCAGGTATCCCTTTCCGGATTCTCTCTTTAAATCTAAAAATATGCATTATAATAGACCTACGCAAGATAAATTTTGAAAATAAGAAAATATGCATGCAATGTAAATAAGTGTTAAAATATGCAATCATATGCACTAACAAACAAGTATTAATTGATTACTGGTTACTATTGTCATGATAATCGAAGAAAACCATGTTTCCATCTGTTAAATTAGTTTCTGTAGTCATAGTCTTCGGCATCAACCCCTTTGATTTGATTACCTGGTTGGGTTTTTCCGAGGTTTTCCCCAACCAAAAGGCAAATGCCAGGTAATCTTTTGGCGAATCCTCGGACCTCACCTCATCCTACTACATCTCGCCAAAATATTGTAAAAAATTGCACAAAATTGTAAAAATTGTAGAAAAATACTACATTGTAAAACTGTAAAAATTTGTAAAAACTGTAATTGTAATAATGTAAAATTTTGACTTGTTCCACATCTTAAAGCTTCATTGCTCATGTAAGATCTATGGAATAAAAAAAAATGAAATGAAAAAAAAAATGAAATGTGTGCAATATGCATTTTGCATAAAAATCCAGGATCTAGTTATGTAATTATTATAAGAGTACTCAAACTTTCACAATGAATGAACTGTTATCAAGTGTCTTACTTTCATAATCGTACGTTGAAATTAATCTCGTCATCACATTACAAGAAATACTGTTAGGCCAAGCTACATATAATCGATTTTGAGATTTTCGCGGAAATACAGGCTTTCAGCATCCCTTATGACAGTAAAGTGGTTTTGGCCATACAGTCTGTCAGTTTTTCCGTCTGTTTACAGCGACTTATAAATTAATTGGTGGACTTTCTTCATATGTAGTGTCTACGAATCAATTTATTTATTTAGCAGTCTTTCGTAAAAGCCACTTTTAAATTAAAAATACAAGATACCGACGAATCGATATTTTTTTTTTAGTATTTTGATTGTTCTACAAAATGAAGAGACATATGAAATAAACCCCAAGCATGTTTTTTATTTTTTATTTTTTCGAAGATTCATTCATTCTTAGTTTTCTGCTCTAGGGAAAGTCTTTCAATCCAAACCCAGCATTCTCCAATCTTCCTTCTTTTCCGTAGATCCGATTTTTTAATATTTCTTTAGTACCTTCAAATAGATCATTACAAACTTTCTTGCAGTTTAAATGTCTAAAATTGAAATTAATAATTTCAATGGTTTTCAATTATTTTAATTCTAGCTTAAGAGAAAACAGTAGGCCTATCTCTTCATGCATTTCGAAAGGGAATTGCAAAGAAAAACTGAGCCTTTCTGTTTTTCATGAAGAAGCTAATGCTCTGTCTCAAAGTCAAGTTCATCTCTGAAGTCATACACAATTTACCAAAAACATCCCCGCTACCAGATATATATGAGTAAAGCCAGATTGTAGTGTATCGTCAATTTAACAATGCAATTGATTGATTCAGCAGGATTTAAACCCATGTCACCAATTTGGAAATCCGACGAATAATTTTTTTTGTTTGGCTAACGGTGTGCTCTGCTCTTACAAGGGAATATTCTCACTTCGAGATCGCGTTCTCGAGAAGTGTGTTGTGTTACATTAATCCTTATATGATGAAAAACTTGCATGTAGAATTGTATTTAGAGAGTAGTAACTGATGGCGCCAATCTTCAGCAGCCATTCAGTTTTTCATAAAAACAAAAGGCAACGAGATTTACCGATTTCATAAAAATGTAGCTTATCATATAATTACATTTTTCCAGGGTTAAATAGATATTGATTGCCAGATGATGTAGGCCTACAGCCTCGATTGTAACGATAGGAAACTAGCGGCGTCAGATGAAGAAAAAGAGTGACAATGAGGAAAATGTGTACAGAAATTCAAGCAATTGTAACTAAATGGAAGAACCCTATACGTGCAAATCGGAAGCACCACTTTTATCACCAGAAAAGAGAAGAAAGTGAGAGTTCATGCCCTTGGAAAAAGTGTAACAAATAATAAACTACATGAAGGAGCACTCAACCCGTAGTAAGAAAACAATAATGAGACGATTCCGTATATCTTACAAGCAATGTGAACGAGTGGTTCTTAAAAACAATTACGGAATGTCAAGAGAAGATATTTCCAAGCGATTAGGCGCTTTGGTGTTCGCTAGATTCACTGATGCTCGTAACAGATTAGAGAATATACACGATAGTGATTTGCAGCAATTTGCTTTTCAAATTTCGCGAGACATTGTGTACACTAATTTCAAAGCACGCTACAGTTAGCTTTTGTGCTTCAAAATAAAGTATTGTAACAGAAGCAGTAAGATTACCAAATTTACGACAAGGAGGCAAATAGAAAATGAATCCCAGATTGCATCAAAAACGGAGGAATTCATTGTAGAAGCAAAAGAAGTTATTCCGTCATATGAAAAGCAATATTTAATTAATGCAGATCAATCTGAAATGTAATATGAAATGCCCTGTCGGTCAACTTCAGAAAGTGTTGGTGTAAAATCTATCAAGGCACAAGGAAGCAGTATCCATACCCTTACCCATTTATATATATCAAAAACTGCGATATATCAGTAACAAGAAATATTTTTATGGTTTTGAGAGAAACGTCTGTTGCAATCCCTCCAACGACTATCGCACATGTCGACGAACCAGTTGCTGAATAGCAAATGTGCATGTTAGAGCAACATAGAGTGGCAAAAAGTGTTTACCTGAAATAACTCAATGGTATAAACATTGCTTTCAGCCCTTCAGTGTCGGAAGCAACTTACTTTTGATAGATTTACTTCAGAATTAATAGAAATAACTGTTTACAACAAACTTTTTTGAGGTTCTGACTGATATGTACATCTATTATCAGGCAATACATCTCACTTGACGATATGTGTCAGAAAAAGAACAATTATTTGTAAGCATCTGAAGTCTGATTAGTGGAATATGTAGCTAATCAACGATGTATGCTTTGGAGGGAAAGAAACTGGCCACCCTACCCTATTATCACCTGGCCTAATAGCCTCATGAGTGATGTCTTATTGGTGTTACTTATGAGGTTCAAACCTGTCTTCGGACTGTTGGCTAACCAACAACAAACTTTTCCTGCTGGCAAAACTCTCACTCTGAAATTCATCTCTTCTGTAACTACTGGTAGACTTCATCCGTTAGATGTTTACTTTCATCGACAGTATAAAGCATATTTCCGCTTTATTTGTGGCTATGCCATTATGGACAGCTGCTTTAAAGCAAAACTGTCTGATCGTCTTCTTCATATTCAATTACTTTCTATCACCTGCAACCAGTCCAAGTTGCCAAGGTAAAAGAATATGATTGAATATTCCTTTTACAAATCAGGATACACACTTGATCCTCCAGACTGATTTGAAATATCCAAGCATTTTGCTTTTGATGTCAGTGAAATCAACGTTTATGATATCTGTGAACAATAATTTTTCATTCGATGTGCATAGTGTCAAAATACATTTTGTTTAGAACATTTTATACATTTCCGGTTGATCACTTCACCAAATATAATAATTACATCCCATAAAGCTGACTGTATCGCTGGATTACAGCAAAGATTGCAATTCTGAGGTGAGACGGCATGTATTTAGTTCAAACTTTCAGTTGCTTCTCCTGCAAAATGTATTCCAAATGACATCCATCATACTTGCAGTGGAATCTTCAAATGGCATTTATATTATATTGCCGGTTGAAGAACTAGGAACAGGTTGTAGTCTTTGTCTTTGTATTCCAAGATTTCTGCAACTCTTGATTGCTCTGAGATTTTATTGAATAGGAGACGTCAAGTGAATATAACTTAAATCTTCATAATTAGACAAGACACAAACTTTATCCTAGTGTGTTTGTTAGGTTATAATAGCCAAATTATCTTGTTATAAGTTGGGTCTATTTTAATGTCAGGTAAGTCTTCGTAAATAATATCTTATCAATATCAATGGAGCAAATTGAAAAGTAAAGGTTTGGGAGTTGTTTTCTATTCTCACTGGAAGAAAGGCAATTCGTGGATCTCAACCAAAAAGGGACTTTCGAGCAGTCAGTGGACGCAAGCCATTAAGATAAACTGTAATACAATACCTGTACGTACTCTCCCTGGTAGAACTCTTGACTCAACCCGTTGCAGAAGATGCGACGAGCAAGAAACGCTTCCTCACGTCTTAGGTTTCTGCCGTCATGGAGAATTGCTCCGAATCAACAGACATAATACGGTTCGTTCTCTCATCGCAGCTTCAATCCGTCAGAATGCTTCCTATGAGGTTTATGAGGAGGTTGGTTGCGTCTCTTCTGATGGCTCTACTAGACGGGCTGATATCATCATAATTGATCGGCAGAAGGATAAGGGTGTCATTCTTGATCCCAAAATCCGTTTTGAGATGCATGAGCAACAGCCACAAGAGGTGTGTCGTGAAAAACAAGTCATCTATGAGCCTTGTTGTCAGCATCTTGGAGCACAATACCACATCACACATTGGACAGTTTTTGGGCTCATGTTCGGTGCCCGTGGCACGATCCCACGTGAAACTTTAAATCAACTTAAACAATATAAAATTTCTGATGGAACGTGTTAAAATCATCCTTAGCTATAATTAGTAATCATTTGTACCCAACAAAATTTTTATTGTAAATGATTTCCTACGTTTTCTTATCTTAATGTTTTTTCTTTTTCTTTCCAAGTGTCACAAAATTGTTTTGTTTACTTATTATTCTTTATGAATTGATTAGTAGGCCGATCTATCGAACCCTTATTTAGGGCGGCTTTTGTTTCTACAAATTATCTTGGTAAAAAAAAGTTGAAAATAGTTTGAGTTGTGATACATATTAATAATTTTCATTACCGGTAGTTGAATTGGTTAATGACTTTTCTTATAATAATACGTGTATAATAATATTAGTGTATATTGTAGATCCATTATTTTTAACTTGCTGATTGACAATTTAATGCAACAGCACGAAGCAATGTACGATCGTAAACTATGCTTTATGAAAACATTCGCCTTCAAAGCGATTATTCTCAGCATAATCTTAGAATTGTCTCAAGACCAAGACAGGATTGGGTGCTCGATTGTGTAGGCCTATACTAATTTTGAGACCGGTCTTGACTTATTCTTGGTCTTGAGAAAGACTTAGGCCCGATTGTATAAACCATTTAATCTTAGATCAGAGGTTAAATTGATCCTTGTTTCAGCTGAACTTGGAATTTTGTGTTGTATAGAGTCTAAACTGAGATTAATTTGTCTCAAACTAAAGTCAACTTTGACTGAAGAAATTTCTCCGATTAAGTTAGATGATCCAAGTTCAGTTATTTCTTTTCTGTTTGAAATATACGAGTGACAGATTGTGCAAATAAAATATCCATTATTATTATTATTATTATTAATAGATATGATAGGTACATTTATACATATTTCTTTCAATTTCTTGCCTTAATACACAAACAATCTTATATTTTATAAGGCTCTATCGTGTTCAGCAGTATCAAATAACATAACCTATAATTATATTATGTTTATAACAACCATTAATTATTAACGGATATGATTCATAATTTTCAATTAACTGTATTATTAAACGAAAATTGTCGTTTTATAAAGCTTTATTATGTTTAGCAGTATAAAACACCATAACATGATAACAACTCGGAGAACAGTCAACCTTCTTCTTATTGTCCGCTATCATTTACATTGCACAAAAAACCAGTGTCTCCAACAGAGTGTACGGAAAGTCGCCAAAAAGTAGTTGTAAAGTCGCTAGATTTCTCATTATCGACAAAGAAAGATTAAATTTTGTCACTATGGGGTGCTAAAAAGGTCGCTAAATTCCTATTTAAGCAATATAAAAGTTAAAAGAAATTGTTGTTGAAAAAGAGTTAAAGTCGCTAGATTGGCAACACTGAACAAACCTGTCCGCGCATCACGTTTTTCACCTGTTTATGCTATGTTGTATGTATGTATTTATTTACACTGCAAGTGGGCAAGCACCCGGTGGCAGTGGTATATACAATATTAACAATACACAGTTAAAATGATAAGCAATACATAATAAAATTTACAACACATATACAATTTTATACACAATACAATAAGAATACACAATACAATTTAACACAATAATAATAAAAACATAAAATAAAACACCTAATTTTACAACACAACCTACATGATTATGTATAGGTCCTACATAATTTTCAATAGTCTTTCACTTTACTCTCATCTCATTCCCTGTAGTGGCACTATGACGCATTTCACTGACACTTTAGCACACATTTCACTGACACTCTGTAACACATTTCACTGACACTATAGAACACATTTCATTGACGCTATAAATTATCACTGATCGGAACTGTTCACTGCACTGTAAAACCATAACTTCACTGACTCACCTCGCTTCACTGATACAACAGTTCAAATAAGTCAAATAATTGCATTCTTATGCATACTGTACTTATAAACAGAACTACATTTAAACTAAACATTTCTAGTCTACCGCCCTCTTACACGCTATTTTTAAATAATTTACAATTCAAACCAAGGAAGTAAACTCGTCAGGCTAGATAAATACATGCCACCTTAAAAAAAATTAAATGTTGAATGTCACCTTAATTTTAATTTTCACTTTATACACAACTCTTTAAATTATTCTTGAATCTCCTTAAGGAAGGACAGCCCTCAAAGACCGCTGCAGGTAGGTCATTCCAATCATTTATAGTTCTATTTAAAAATGAGAATTTACCTACATCCGTTTTCTGTTTCCTACATTTGATTTTAAAATCATGATCGTTCCTACCATAGTACGTTGGCTTTTCTAACCGAGCCGTTATGTCTACCCATGCTTTCTGACCTAGATGTGCTCTATACAATGATGTTATTCTAGTTTTCCTACGTCTGTTTTCCAAAGTTTCCCATTTAAGTTCTTTTATCGTATCGTTCCCATCTTCTCTTTTACCTTTAACAAATTTAGCTGCCCTATACTGGATTCTTTCTAAGGAATTTATCTGATATATTCTATAGGGATCCCAACATGTAGTTCCGTATTCCATTAACGGTCGCACTAATGTTAGATATGCTATTTCCCTCGATTTGGGGCTAGCCTTTCTCAAGATTCTCATAATAAAGTGAAGTGCCCTCCATGCTTTGCCTGTAACATTATCAACATGCTCTCCCCAAGAAAGTTTGGAGTTTAAATACACTCCTAGGTATTTACAACATTGTTCTTGCGGAATTACAACACCACTGAATTCGTAATTAAGAGTAGTTTCCTCTCGGGTTTTACAAAATGTTATAGATTTACTTTTAGAACCATTTATTTTCATCCTATGCTTTAACGCCCAGTTGTAAATTTTATTCAAGTCTGTTTGAATAGCATCTACATCTGAATTATTTCTAATCTTTCTATAGATAATGCAGTCGTCTGCAAATAGCCTCACATTTGATGTAATATCCTGGCATAGGTCATTTACGTATATTATAAAGAGTAATGGACCCAGAACGCTGCCCTGTGGCACCCCTGAACTTATATTTCCAATTTCCGATATTTCATGACCTACTCTAACTCTCTGGGTTCTACCTTTTAAGAATTCTTGGATCCATAGCACCACTCTTTTATCTATTCCTAGCCTACTTAACTTATCTATTAATATGTCATGTGGCACCAAATCAAATGCTTTCGAAAAGTCAATCACAACTGCATCGATTCTTCCGCCTCTATCTACCTCTTCAGCTAGATCCTGAACCAGCGACGTAATTTGACTATCACATGAGAAGCCTTCCCTAAAACCATGCTGGCGGTTGTAAAACCAGTCTTTCGCATTTAGAACATGACGAATATAATCCGATATCAAATGCTCCATGACTTTACATACGACAGATGTAAGGCTAATCGGTCTGTAGTTTCCGACATCTAATTTATTTCCACCTTTATGTATGGGTACCACTATAGCTGATTTCCAGTCACATGGAATAGCTGCATTGTTTATGGAAACATGAAATATACGCATTAAGTATGGAATTATGGCCTCGGAACCTAATTTAAGAATCTCTGTAGCAATACTATCTGGTCCTCGAGACTTCCGATTTTTTAATTTCGTTATTCTCTCTCTAACCCCTTTGGAAGTTATTTTGAAAGTCGAATTTGGTTCACATTCACGGTCTGTGACACAACCACTCCTATCAGCGGGATTATTATTATTATTATTATTATTATTATTATTACTATTATTATTATTATTGAAAACCGAAATGAAATAGGAATTTAATAAGTCGGCCTTTTCTTTGTCATCAGTTATACTTTCTCCGTTCTGATTTCGTAAAAGCACTACTCCATTTTTCCCTTTTCTCCTGCGTACATAATTATAAAACTGTCTCCAATTGTTACTTTCATCTTCTTTTAAAATAGTTTTTAGAAAATTTTCCTGAGCTAACCTTTTTTCACACTCAAGTTTCTTAATTAATTCAACATATTTTTCCCAATGCTCATGGCTCCGTTTACGTTTGCTAAATGCGCGCCTTGTCTTTTTCTTTAAGTAGCGAATATAATTAGTGTAATATTCTGGGTCCGGATTTTTCTTAATTATTTTAGAAGGTACACATTTTACTAATGCCTCGAAAATTATACACTTAAATTTATGCCATACATTTTCCATATTTCCTTCAGTCCTTAGAAAGTCATCATGCTTTTGTCGTAGAAACGTTTGTAATTCATGGACATCGGTTTTGTTAAAATTCCAGACAGACACTGGACTTGACCTCGGATTTACTGTGTTTTCCCATAAGATTTCTAATAAGACGCTATTGTGATCACTTATTTTTTGAAGACTTTCAGAGTTGACAAAGAGAGAGACAGGTCTTAGTAGGTAAACATCTAAGAGGGCATTGTCACGCGTCGGACCATTTACTACCTGCGTGAAATCTTTACGCCAGATCAATTCATTAACAAGGGTCTGTGCATCTGAATTTGTACCTGAAATCCCGTTCCAGTTAATTTTCGGGAGGTTTAGATCCCCAGCAATTACTACGTTTCGGTCTTCTGATACTGTATTAAGATATTCATTTAGTTTGTGCAAAGTTAGATTGTTTAATTCACTGGGTGGTCTGTAACATGCTATTACATCTAAGGTTTCCAGCCCATTTCTTATCTGAACATTCAATATTTCAACTTCCTCATGTATCCACAGAAGATTGCTACTTATTTCTATCTTAGTACAAACGAAAACTCCCCCTCCCTTTTCACTTCTATCCTTTCTGAAGACTCTATAATCCGATCTAAAAATTTCCGAGTCATTTATGTCTTCCCTAAGCCATGATTCCGTCCCAATTATTACATCTGGATTATAAACATCGACCAAGTTCCAAAACGGAATAAGTTTATTTCTAATACTTCGGCAAATCCTTTTCACGTGAACTTAGATTGCATTTGAACCAAGGTAATTTGATCGCAGGAAAGTTTTATACAATAGAAGAAGTGTCTGAACTCGGTTCACTTTTCGATCTTCGATCAAAGTTGATCTTTAGTCAGGGAGATTTATACAATTGGGCCTTAATAACTTGGCGTTGACTGTGCTTATGGGTCTATGTCTGTGAAATAACAGACGGAGAATTTTCTGGGCAAATTGAATTGACCACTACGACCTGAAGGATTGTGATGTACTCGTAAAAGTACCTGTTGAGGACGGGTATTCGTTTCGCCTACCATTCATAACTTCTGTGGCACAATAAATTCATAGTATAGGTTCGTTAATAGGGGCACGTTGAACTAGCAGAGCAATAGTTTGTTGCACATTTTAATTTTCGAAATAAATCAGTATCAGATAGAGTGCATTACGCTAATTTTTCTTATTGGAGAAACAGCCCTGATAATACATAGTTCTTCCCTCGTCCACTCACTCACTCACTTGTTCGTTAATTAATTCACTTCGCCGTGTGCTAATAGCCAGTTCTTACTTTATAGTACTCCATAACGTAATAAATAATCACCGCCATACTGCTTCAGAGGTCGAATCATTTGGTTCCTTCCTCGTGGTGACGATTGTGTAGTTCAATTACAATTATATATTCACAAATAAAGAAACTTTCTGAGCATGTGGTCAACATGATGCAAGATCTCCGCATGAGTCAACATAGGACGATACAAAATAGATGCGCACAACCAGTTCCAGTGCAACGAGACTCCTCCTTCCTCGGCAGAAATCGAATCTGACGTTTAGTCATAAATCTAATCTTTGGATCACTTATACATGTTTTGTGGTATTTCCGGTGAATGTCTAAACGACTTAACGCAATAATGTTGCGAACTTACAACGCAAAATTCAGCGATATCGTAATGTAGCTAACGTGTAACGTTCTGCTCTCTCTCTCTCTCTCTACCACACACTATCTTTATCTCCTCGTTTTTGTCCGTCATTCTGTCACCAAAGGGTCTTTAGAATTTACTTTCTCAAAATTTTGCACGCGGACTGTGATGTACGCAGCAGTTAAATGCTCAAGTTTTATGGTGCAAAGAAGCCACGGTTTTGTGTTTGTGATCAGTCAATCAATGAATCAATCAATCCCGTTGTCAGTGTAACGTGTTGTCTTACTTGCAGAACCGGCGTGATGCTGATTGTACATGGTGAAAGCATCATTGTGTTTCTTGTAGAATCAAATTTAAAAAATTAAAAAAAGAAAACATACTTGAAGTAAGCCCTCTCTCAGACTTCATTGCGCCTCTCTTTTCTCACAGGTGAGACCAATACTTTTCCCTGAGTCTTATCAACTATGATTTCAGCTTATTCAGTAGAAAATATCCTTGCTCATTGCATGAAATGGTGAATCCATTGACACTAAATATCCGTTTTGTTGTGATGAGCATCGTTATCAATGCCGATTTTCTTTGAAGAGCCTTTTAATCTCACGCTCTCTTTTCATGCATTCGTATGAAGTAAAGTTAATTTATTTTATTTTGAAAGTAAACAAAATACTGACGTTAATATTTTTATGCTCGACCATGCCGAAATGTAGTAATTATACACCTGGTAGCAGTCCTTTAATGTATGTCATTAAAGTACACCTACACATTAAAGTTCAGGTGTTTTCAGCCAATGACAACTCAGCTTACAGGTGTTCAGCCAATAACGAGTCAGCTTTGTACCGTTATAAAACCGCAAGTATCGATTATTCTCGGATATGCAATCGAAAGAGAATTAGCGAAAAGTCACAGAGGCTGGAAATCCAATACTGTCGCAGAAGGTTATGTTCTGTTACTATAATAATTAGCGTTAATTGTAAATAATATTCAAATAAATTCAATTTGTCATCTCGTTTTTCTATGTCGAATTCAATAATCAAAGTTATACCAAGTTTAACGGATTACACAAGGTCGATGACATTATTGTTCCTCGGAAAAAAATCAATATTTTCGCGTCTGCGCACATCTCACAATTCACGACCTAGAACAAGGTCACTCCCGATCTTGTCAGATACAAATAAAATGTATACATCTCAATACAGTAATTTCAAGTTAGAAATATGGTCGAGCATAAAAAGTCGTATGAAACTCGCCTATAATGGTAATTAAGAAGCTCGTATGAAAATTATGAAACTCGCTTGCGCTCGTTTCATAAACGTCCATACTCGCTTCTTAATTACTATCATTATAGGCTCGTTGCATAATGTACTATTAATGTCATATAACGACCTGCATTTGCTACTAGTTTATTTAGTGCCCATAGAATTGGTGCTAGTAAGATGATATTTGGCGATATGAGACCGAGGATTACCTGACATTCGTTTTGTATTTGGGAAAAACGAAGAAAAAGAACAACCAGGTAATCAGCCCAACCGGGAATCGAACCCACTCCTGAACATAACTCCAGATCACCAGGCAAACGCGCCTACTGCCTGAGCTACGTTGACATCGCTAGCCTGGCCTTTTTGTATTAATTTCATTTTTATAATAGTTCATCTGACTGGAGGCGACTATGTTATAAATATTACAACGTTTTAGAGTAAAGTCTTAATTTCAATAGAACTAACAACGATTTGATTCACATCGCTAGTTTATATACAGAGTAATTTATATAGAACTGACACATTTCTTTCTTTAATTATTCCGTTGGAAATTCATTCACTGACCCAATTTTAGCGCCAAATTAAGCAGAATGTTCTGGAGTTTCGATTCCTTGTCACTAGATGCGCAGATGTTTATTTTTATTCCTATTGTTGGCAGCACTGACCCAATTTTAGCACCAAATTAAGCAGAATGTTCTGGAGTTTCGATTCCTTGTCACTAGATGCGCAGATGTTTATGTTTTCTTCCTATTGTTGGCAGCACTAGATGCGCAGATGTTTATGTTTTATTCCTATTGTTGCCAGCTGTTTTCGACATTTTGTGTCAACGTGAAAATGCAGTACACATTAAATCAACGACTTTTCCTTGTGAAGCAATACTGGATTACGAATTCAATTACAGCTACTCAAAGGGCATACCAGAGAGAATTTGGTGTTCGCAATCCTCCCAAAAGAAACACAATACTGGGACTGGTAAACAAATTGGAAACAACTGGATCTCTGATGAGTGAAAAGGGCAAGCATCGTTCATCTAGGCTTCCCACGGTTGTTATTGACGTAAGAGCACGACTGGAGCAGTCACCCAAAAAATCATTAAGACGTTTGTCGCAGGAGACAGGGTACACCTACTCAATGTGTCAGAGAGCCTAAAGCCATATAGGGTTACGGTTGTTCATCAGCTACAGGAACCAGATAAGGATAAAAGATTGAATTATTGTCGTGGTTTCAGACGTTCATTGTGCAAGATCCTGCCATATTGTCCATCACATGGTTCACAGATGAAGCATGGTTCCATTTATCCGGTTATGTGACGACCGAATAATTTCCAGAAACCTGTGGCCACCGAGATCTCCGGATTTGACAACGCCGGGCTTCTTTCTATGGGGTTACTTAAAAGACAGGGTTTACGCCACACGTCTCCAGACATTGGACGATCTGAAGCACAACATCACACAGGAGATTCAAGCTAACAATAGAGTCCTCCAACTAGTGGCCAGTAACATGGAACGACGTGTTGAGTTGTGCCTTATGCAGGATGGAGGACATTTTCAACATTTGCTATAGAGGTAAATAATCTCCCAAAATTCCTCTACATTTTAGGTATAATAAGTTGTCGCTAGCACAATTCGTTTTGAAACAATTAATGAAAGAAATATGTCAGTTCTATATAAATCACTCTGTATTATCTATGTAGGCCTACTTTACATACTAAGAAAGGTGACAATCTCACTTCGGGGTCGGCGTTGCAAGAAGACAATTATACCAGCAGAAGCGCTGTTAGATGTCTAGGTGATATCAGGAATATTAGCTGTTAATGAGAAATCGTCATCTAAAATAGCCGCCATTTTTTTTCTCACGCCTCACTGAGATCGTCCCAAGACCGCTTATTGGCAGTCTCAAGGAACCTGGGACAGTTTCAAGCGCGTCTCAAAAACTTGAATGTGCATACGCCTGTGTCATTTTCTCAAGATAACCTCAAGATAGAATGACATCAAACGAAACTGTGCATATGGTCCTTAGTTTGTCATCTTCTTTCTTGTTGCTAGCACTACGAAATTCTGCATAGACACTTCTATTGTTCGTCTCGGGATGTCAAGTTGCGTGTTTTTTTTTAATATATTTCACTAATATTTTCTCAGCCCTATAAGCCTCACACACAGATTCACATGGTGACTTCCGTGGCGTAGATGGACCTTCACCTTACATATTGTAATTGTTTAGTGAACTGTCCGAAGACAAGTTGGGACCTCATAAGTGACACCAATAAGACATCGCTCATGAGGTAACTAAGCCAGGAGATAATTGAGTATAGTAGCCAGTTCCTTTCTCCCACCATTGCATACATCGCTGATTACTAACATATTTCACTAATCAGACAATACAAACATTGAATCTAACAATGGACAAACATTCATATGAAATTGAAATCCGTAACCGTACAGTTCAATAACAATCACGTACAGTACATCATGTCTGATTATTCAAGATGTCTACCTATTGCGGGTTTAAAAAAACATATTTAACTACAGGCGTAGCTCAGTCGGCTAAGCGCTTGCTTCCCCATTCGGGCGAGGGTTCGAATCCTCTTGGGCTGATAATCTGGTTGGATTTTTCCTAGGTTTTCCCCAACCGTAAAGCGATTGTCAGGTAATCTATAGCGAATCCTCGGTCTCATCTCGCTATCGCCAATCCCATCGACGCTAAATAATCTAGAAGTTGATACAGCGTCGTTAAATAACCAAATTAAAAAAAATCATGTTGGAGTTTACCTCACAACCCATGTTTCCTCAATCCGTTTGTCGTCGTCATCATCATCATCATCATCATCATCACCATCACCACCACCAACATTGGCACAACAACCCTCTTTGGGCCATGGCCTTCTTTAGAAATGACTGCTAGGCTTCTCTATTCATAGCCAATACCTGCTAATTTTCTTTTCCTACAATTTTGGTGTGTTTAATTACTCCATCTTCATATCGGAATTGTAGTCGACCCTTGATCGCTCAATCTGTTTGTAGACAGGCAAAATATGATTATGTTAGATTAGAGCAACGCCCGATCTCCATTTCAGATAACTTAATATGACTTAAAGAAGTTGGCATTCGATTCAGAGACCTTGTCTTCATAAAGCGTCAAACTGTCTTAACTGTGCACACGACGGTCACAGCATTTTTCATTATCTAAATCAGGCATCGGCAAAATGTAATCGTAATCACTAGGAATAGTGACGTCGCAGGGGTAGCGCAGTAAACTGCCTTTGCTTCACTCCCCTTCCATCCAACTCGCCTACAACTTCAGTACACAAACATCTATCAGTGGCGGGTTACCTGCTTAGATTTAGATTGCTTTTTTTTTTCTCTCTCTAAAAAAACTATAACGTGTGTTTCAGGAAAAATGGGAGGAGCAGTATTTGTTGTGCACATGGTGACAATGTAGATGCCTCGTGTGTTATAAAATTCTAATAGGCACTTATTAATCAAATATCGGACGACATTATGACACATGCCATAATGATTATCACGAAGTCATAGATAAGCATGAACATATCTAATCTAATTGCAAACGGAAATGCATGTAGTCGGAAATAAGAATAAAAATAATTTTCTTTCCGTAGGGCTCGACGGGGCAAAACAATTGCAACATTTAAGAAAGAAATTCAAATAACAGTTCCGGTACTCAAATATGATGAAACAAGGTATGAGTGAAGGAAAAACTCCATGCCAGTTATGTTATTGCTTTGGAAACAGCAAAATCATTAAAGTGCTATAATGGAAAGTTCACTAAAACATATTTGAATAAAGTTTCTAACATTATTTGTCCCGAACAATCTGATGTTTTTAAAAGTATGAAATCCACACGGACAATACAAAAGAGGATAATGGACATTGAAACACTAGCTGAACTAGAAATAAAATCAAAGATGCATCAATTTGTGGTCTATTCTGTCGCTTTAGGTGAAAAAACATATAGCCTATAGATACAGTAGAAGTTACGAAGGATCTCTCCATATAAGAATATATGCTTGATGTCATTCCACTCAAAAGAAATAGGCTACAACAGGAGAAGAGTTATTCCAAGCATGAAGAAAATGAATAGAAAAAAGGAATCTAAATATAAAGCAACTTGTGTCGGTGGTAGTAATAGATGGGGCTCGAAATATGACTTTTAAAAAGTCTAGGTGGACTAATATGTTATTTAAGAGAGCTGTAAATAATATTTCTATTGTATAACACATCAGACTGGCTTAGATTTATTTAAAACTAGCCGTACCCGTGCGCTCCGCTGCACCTGTTAGAAATAAATATAAAGTAATTGCATAATTAAAATAGGACGTTTGATCCAGGGAACATTCGTGTTTGATAGAAGGATAAATCGTTTAATATGTTACTTAATTTAAATTGTATTTAAATAATTAAAATGCGGCCATTTTGGTCCAGAGAGCAATCATTTGGTGCAATGACAATTCCTTTAACATGTTTCTTAATTGTTATTACATGCAACCATAGTTTAATGAAGATTGACATATCATTTAGTTTTAATGTATATAGGGTAAACTAGGGTCTGTTGGACAGTCGGGCATGTTGGACACTTTGTACTTAACGTGTTACCTCGCCATTTGTGGGCACCACATTCTGCTAGAAGTCAATGACGGAAGTAGCCCCATTCGTGACTACTTCCGTCATTGACTTCTAGCAGAATGTGGTGCCTACAAGTGGCGAGGTAACACGTTAAATTACAGAGTGTCCAACATGCCCAACTGTCCAACAGACTCTAGTTTACCCTACTTTATATTACTTGCTATATGTTTCAGAAGTTACTGTAATAACACTGTAGAATTATGTCCATCTAGAGAAACTCACTTTCCAATGGTGCAAACACAGAAAAATTTTCTGTAGGTTATGTTTAATAGCTTTCGATTGTTGTTGTCCAAGGCCCCTTATAGATGAAGTCATTTGTTTTTATTTTAGTACAGCGCCTTAGATGGCATTGTTATTGTAATTTTAAAACTCATTTATCTCATTAAATATCAGTCCTATCAAAATTTTGTATAGAATAAAACTTATCGGAAATTATTTTTAAAGAAACTTTTGTTATGTAATATTTTTTATGAAAATTGATAATAAGGAAGATATTTCGATTTATTTAATTCAAGACTCCTTATAATCCCCTTTTTAAATAAAGTATTTTGAATGCTATATAGCCTAAAATCTAAGTTACAACGAACTTAATTTATATTCCAATTTTCATATAAATCGGTTCAGCCATTATCGCGTGAAAAGTTAACAAACATCCAGACAGACAGACAGACAGACAGACATACAAACAAACAAAAATTTCAAAAAAGCGATTTTCGGTTTCAGGATGGTTAATTATACATGTTAACACCAATTATTTTTGGAAAATCGAAAATTACCAGAAAAATGTTGGCTACAGATTTATTATTAGTATAGATACTCTCTATAGAAAAATATCTATACGTAGTCCTATCTTAGGTCGCCTGCCGCTACCCTACATAGCTGCTCAGTATTATTTCCGAACAATGCTTTATGAACAAAAACTTGTAAAATCTAAACAAAGATCGTCAGACGAAAATTTACGAGTTGTATTAAGAGTGGTAAATTGTGATGTATTTTCCTACCTTGTTGTGGTACAGTAAAAGTTAAAGTAAATAAAATATAATGAACTTATGCCTATCAGCAGAAATTGTTTTCAGATGATTTATTTAGTACACTAGTCAAACAACCATCTTTATCTCCAGTAGTTTAACATGCATAGAGATAATAATCATCTGTAACCATTAATTTATTCCTGTGTCTGTGACACGTTACACTGAATTATGTTTATATTAATTATATTGAGAATAAATGTGAATTTCCGTTTCGCTGTGTTCAATTTTGACAAATTTTGTTTCCAAAAGATCTAGAGTTCGCTCTCATACAGACGAGCGGAATAATCTAAAGTGCTATATATTTTGAGTCTTGCAGCATTCTTTAACTTGACTTGAAATTCTTAATATTTTGGTCAGTAAATTTATCCCACATTCATACAGTATTACGAATCATAAGGTGAGATATGGAATCGGGTTTTTGAATTATATTTTTCATAGATTAAAATAAAAGCACTTATACGAAAATAAATTAAGATGATAATGAGAATGAAGTTTATAATAATAATAATAATAATAATAATAATAATAATAATAATAATAATAATAATAATAATAATAATGTTACAATTAAATTATTTATCATTCGTCGGTCAATAACTTTTACCACTCTAATTTCATTTGAAGTTCAATATTGTAACTTTCTACTTGATATAATATATAAATATTGCAAATATAAGGAATACTAATTATGTGAGAGGAAATTAGAGTTCATTGAAGTTAAAAAGTTACTCTGATTAATCATAACTGGCGTCACAAATATCGATAGAAGTACGTGTATACACTTTAAAACTGTTTACAAAATTAAAATTCATAATGTAAGTTAATATGTAATTACATTAGGCCCTATACATGAAATTTACTATGAATATAGAAAAAAAAGAAGGAATACCTATCTATCAATTTTTTTTTTTCGTTCTACCAGTTGAATCAATTATCAAATTAGGTGCTGCTATTTTCATGTACAAAGTTATTAACAATTTAATACATAGTAATATTACATTTCAGTTTAATAAAGATATACATACTTATTTAACAAGACAAAAATACAATATATATTTTTCTCAGCATAGCTCCGTAGATTATGGAACAACTTTTAACCAACTTCCTTTAGAACATAGACTTTTATTAAATTGCCAGTGTTTTAAGAATTGTTTAAAAATATGTTTTTGGAAAGATTATTTATTTTAATTCTCAGTTGATTTATTTATTTCATGGTTTCAAACTTTTTCTTCTTTTTGTCCAAAACTTTATGTTATCTTACTACTTGTCCTTATTTTGCTTTCTTTATTTCATAAATTCTTGTGTTATTGTTTGTTTTTCACAGACTGTAGGTTCATGACTTTTCAATTACATTGTACAACATATGTATGTGTTCTTGTATAGCCCCTACATATGAGTTATACTCGTTGGACATATTCAATAAATTAAAAAAAAAATGAAATTTACAAAAACATTACAGGAGACAGCAGCGTTCTTTTCCTTTAATTTTGAATGTTTTGATAAGTGGATGTTCTATCCCTCCTTTAACACACCGTGTTTCGTATCATAGAACACATTTAATAGTTCTACAGGGACATCATTTTATTTTTACTTCAATTTTTATTGTACCTGAGTTTTTGAATGTACTTCACTCCCACCCCTTCTACTAATCAAGTTCAACTGTCCTCCACATAGATCCAAGACCGCATATACAGTCATAGTAGCCTTACGGTCATAATAAACAGTACGTTCCAAAAATATGTTCGCGTTTTCCAGTGACGACAGAGCTTTCAATATTGAATCATTTTCGCACAGGTACTGTCGTCCTACGCCTACGTCACATTCCAGTTTCCCCCACCAGCTTCTATTCGCCTCTCTGTAAAGGCTAGTGCTGGCCTGTCTTAGCTCTTTTCTGAAAACATTAATTTCTGTTAGGAATTGGACGTCTACGTAATATTATACCCATACAATAGTTTAAAATAACTTAAATAAAAGGGCCTCGTTAAGTAATTAACTTTCAGGTGATTTCCCCCCTTTCTACGATCCTGCGACATAATCACTTGGACGGACAGTAGATAGCATGTCTGAGTAATTTTATCTTTTCGGATCGAGCAGAAGTGAAGATTGAATTTACAGTACGTAAGGTACTCTTTTACAGAGTAGGTACAGAATTATTTCAACATGAGTTACTAGTACGAAGGACGAAACTGGTAATTGGAATTACACACATTAGAACTGAAGCCTGTATCGAAATGAACGGCCACCGTTTTCAAAAATGTGTTTAAATATCCATATTATGATTATTTTTCAAACTAACTTCATTCTCTATAGTGTACGCTAATGTGCTGTAGACAGTATAATATACACTGCATAATGAATACGCCCGCATGGACAGCTCAGTTCGTGAGTAAAAAGACTCACTGTTAATATTGTACTGTATTTTGATTAAACAAAAACCTAATGAAAATTACCAAACTCAAAAGCGTGATATTTCCTAGTTTACTTAAATGGATGTACTACTTTTCTTCCCTCCTATACCTAGTGAAGTGATTTGTTTGTATTTTACGCCAGTATCATCGAACTCCAGTCGTGGAAGGGGGCAGCAGATGGTGTTTCCGGTTTTCAATCGTTGATCCAAAGGTATAGCCAGGTTAATATTAGAAATGTTAGTAAAAATAAAATGATGTCCCTGTAGTATTGCATTATATAATACAATCTTGCTTCTTGTAAGTTTTCCCTAAAATATAATTTCTAAATGTATCGAGTAACTATAAAGATATCTTGACAGGCGTCGATAGTTGGGTCTTCAGAGCCACCGGCGTGGCTCAGTCGGTTAAGGCGCTTGCCTCGCTTGCCTGCCGGTTTGAATTGCGTTCGGGCGCGGGTTCGATCCCCGCTTGGGCTGATTATCTGGTTGGGTTTTTTTCCGATGTTTTCCCCAACCGTAATGTGAATGCAAGGTAATCTATGGCGAATCCTCGGCCTCATCTCGCCAAATATCATCTCGATATCACCAATCTCATCGACGCTAAATAACCTTGTAGTTGATACAGCGTCGTTAAATAACAAACTAAAAAAAATTGAGTCTTCAGATATAGCAACAGTAAGAAATCGTCAAAAAGAAATATCAAATTTTGACGGAAATGTGCTCATAATACTCTATGGTTTATTGAACACGTAAGGTTATAAGAGATTCAGAAATACAAACAACGAATACTGATTTATTATAAATCAGTACAACTCCTAGCCTATGCAGATGACATCGACATTGTTGCTAGAACAAGAACGGCACTAGAAGATGCATTTAACTCTCTACTGGACGCAGCAAAGAGGATGGGACTACAAGTGAATGAAAATAAGACCATGATATCTAACCCAAATAGAGCTTGTGGTGCAGATGATTTCTTGGAGATTGGAAACTATAAATTTGATCGAGTAACTAATTTTAGTTATTTGGGCTCTATAGTTAGTCAAGATAATGATATGAGTCTTGAAATTGGTAAAAGGATCTTCCTCGCTAATAGATGCTACTATGGTCTCGTGAGATTAGAGGACTCGAGACCAGCCATCAGAGTCCTCCGATATGAACCAGGAGGAAGCAGACGAAGAGGAAGATGGGAGGATGGCATCAGGGAGGATGCCAGAACTATTGGAGTTAAAAAACTGGATGAGTGTTGCTAGAAATAGGGATGAATGGCGGAAACTCCTATGGACAGCCAGGACCCATGATGGGTTGTCGAGCTAAGGATGATTATTGAACACGTGTTTGGACAGATACAAGTATGGCGGTGGCCAAGTATACCAAGCTGAAATTTCTCTTCGTATACCGAGTCGTAGCGATGCCAGCATTGTTGCCGGGAGTGCAACAATTGGGTTAACCATGTCAGATAAGGGTTTCGCGTGAGAACGACCTGGGCTTGTTGAATGACGCTGTATCTGCTGTCAGTGGCGTGACACAGACGAGTTTATGTGTCAGGCCGAAGAGTTTACTGCGTGCTATGTCAGTGCAAGCTGCACAGCCCGATATATTACACACGTCAAACCGCGACGTGAAAGCACAAGGCGCTTCGAATGCATTCATTGCTGTTATTATTTAGCATTTTGTATAGGGCTGCCTTCTACTGTAGTGGCTCAAATATATCTTTGTAAGCTTGATTCTCAATAAATAATCTGGCAAAGGTATATCCCCTGTAAAAATCATATAAGGACAGTGGATATAAGGAGGTAACAGAACCTTTCTCACAGCAAATTTTCACTAAGTATTACGACCTCACATGAAAGGAAATTAAATTCCAGGCGAGAAACCTCATGCGATGGGAACATTTTGTGGACGTCTCATACTTGGCGATGTGTGTAGGCGTATTTCGTTTCCACCATGCATCATCTGCCATACGGCACATGATCAACAGTAGCCTACTCTTTAATAAAATATGAAGTAATTAATTATACATCTTGATTACACAGCTTTTAACACTGTATCACTTCGGAATATGTATGGTAAGACTTTCCTGTGTTAAATTTCAACGTACCTCGTTAACATGTTTCGACCTATTTATGGGTCGTCTTCAGAACTGGTCGTTGTTGGTATTGGCGCCACTACACATCCAACCAAAAAGCCAGAAACTAAACACACTAGAACAATATGAAATATACAGACACACAAAAACACACCCCAACGAAATTCTCAACACACAACTCAACTTCAAAACACACACACACACTCTTTGACTCTACACTATACCACAGGAACACACCCTCACAGGAAACAGAACAAGTGGCGCCAAGACCAACAACGACCAGTTCTGAAGATGACCCATAAGTAGGTCGAAACATGTTAACGAGGTACTTTGAAATTTAACACAGGAAAATCTTACCATAGAAATTCCGAAGTAATTAATTAATTAATTAAACTATTAAGTATTGAACCCTTTCGTCTATCATAGGCAGCTATGGCACGAATACAAGATAACAGAGACATGTTTTGTGTCTATACGAGAGAAATAAATCTCCATTTCCCAGCCGGAAATCAAACCCGGTTCCGTTGGATTTGTCGCTGGAATTGCTTTTACTTGGCCCACAACGGACGATATACGTTTACACGCATACATACATACATACATACATACACACATGGATACATACATACATAGGCCTACATACATACATACATACATACATACATACATACATACATACATACATACATACATACATACATACATACATACATACATATTTAAATGCTAGAATATGTAAATAGATTCTTGTACTTCATAGGTTAGGAATAGGAAAATAATTTAGACTATATCTTGACAGTTATACCTTATTTTATTTCAATGAGTGCAGTTCGGTGGCTCCTTTGAACACCCATTTACAGATTTATGACTTCCTACACAAACAACTCTGACAATTCCATCCTGTCCCCTCGTCCCAAGATTGCACAATTGCCACAATCCTGGTGACCATTCAAGTCAGACTGACGGGATTCTTGGAATTAGGAAAAGATGCGACAACTGTGCCTCCACGTGGATTTGAGGGGAGCCTGTCAATTCTTCTGAACGAAGGTTGTGATTGGTTAATAAGAAGAGAAGACAAGATTTCCGTCACAGTAAGGAAGACATTTATTTATGACAGCCAATTAGTAGGGGGCAGTAGAAGGTCTGTCGGCAAAGTCCTTTCTGTGAAACTGCACTCCATGAAATAAAATAAGGTATACACACGTAGATGAACTACACTAATCCATACTTAACCTAGAATAGCAACATAACAATAAGTAATATAAATCCATAATGTACTTGAAGGTAAGCCTAGGCATGTAGTATTACTTCTCATTTGAAGAGTCCACTGCAAGAATGATGGATGTCACTTTCTTGTCGAAAATGAACCAAGACTGTCAATGCATAGCTTAAGACATATAGAATGTGCATACAGAGTTATATGGCATTAACACTGATAGTCATTGTCCAGTAATGATCTGAAAATCTCAGTTAAGCTTTGAGCGCTAAGCATTTCAAACTTTCAATTGCTTTTCCTGCATAATGTATTCCAAATGACATCCATTATTCTTGCAGTGGACTCTTCATTTGTAATGGAACATGCTGCTCAAAAAGGTACATACATACATACATACATACATACATACATACATACATACATACATACATACATACATACATATATACATACATACGTACGTACGTACATACTCTTGGAAGGCATAAGACAAAATACAAAGCATGATGGCGGCCAAATTGCAAATACAGTGTACCCCGGAATAAAATTGAAATGGTGGAGGAAAATCCTTTCCTTCACCCAAGAATTGAACACCCGCCCTTCAAGTTGGACGACTTGGGTTCCAGAAACCGAAGTTCACGGAATATATTTGATCCATATTCGATTTGTTGGTTATGAATTTATAGAGAGTCAACGGGGATTCAAACTACGATCTCCTTGGTGAGAATCCGTCAACTCAATCAGGGTTTCTTAAACTCATTACTCACACTGTAAGAACCGCTGATTTAATCTGCTCAGGTATATCGAGTATGCCTTCGATATAACGAAGGGTGGGCGAGAAATTGGTTGTGGGTGTAAGACTGAGATTGATGTGTCCCTACGGAGGTATGTATGTATGTAGCTATATAATCTATATTTCACGTTTAAATATGGCGTTAGTGAGTGCACAAGACAATGGTCTCACAACCCGTGGCCCGCGCGCAAGGCCGTAGAGTGACGTCACACAACTCGGGGAACCCGGAAATGCAATTTTCGTTTAACCTTGCAGTGCACCGGGTGCCTCGAAAGCAGCAGCGGCAGCAGCAACACGAGCGCACGCAGCAGCAGGTGACGCGCCGAATTGCAGCCACGTGTTGGTTGCAGCGAAGGCCGCCGCTATTTGCACAGAACAGCGTCTGTGCAGCACTTGTGTGCATAGGCAGATGGGCTGCGCGTGTAGAATTGCATCCCAATGTGTTACAATGTAGCCAAGGCTGAAGAGCTCCCATTTATCGCATCAGGAAATGTTACGTATAATTTTTATTGTCGCTTGATAGCGCTTTGCGAATTTTTGTACCATTCTCCATTTACAAGCACATTATTATATTTATTTTTTGCATAAAATATACATGCAAAAAGCAATTTTTTTTACCGGAAGAACACTAGAAATTTTTTTCTCTCTAAGCGCAAATTACTATTCGAACCTTTATGACAACTTATTAATTGCATTACATTCAAAAGTGAGAGACAATTACTCCCGATTATTAACTTCTTAGAAAAATATATATTACTAGCCGTACCCGTGCGCTCCGCTGCACCCGTTAGAAATAAATGTAAAGTAATTACATAATTAAAATAGGACGTTTGATTCAGGGAACATTCGTGTTTGATAGAAGGATAAATCGTTTAATATGTTACTTAATTTAAATTATATTTAAATAATTAAAATGGAATCATTTTGGTCCAAAGAGCACTCATTTGGTGCAATGACAATTCCTTTAACATGTTTCTTAATTGTTATTACATGCATCCATAGTTCAATGAACATTGACATAATTTAGATTTAATGTATATATTTTATTTTACTTGTTATAGGTTTCCATTGAATTATGGTAATAACTTAATTTTAACTCTTGTTTTCTACGTATTCAGTAAATGGCGTTTGGCCCACTATGGTTCTGAACCCTTCAAATAATTTAAATAACTTAAATTATATTATATTATATTATATTATATTATATTATATTATATTATATTATATTATATTATATTATATTATATTATATTATATTATATTATATTATATTATATTATATTATATTATATAAAAAGTGTGTTGATAACGGATGTACACCGATAAGAAAGTTTTTAATTTGTTATGGGGGCTCTTGAATCTCAGGAGGAACAAATTTTATTTTCCAACAGCGCAACATAATCTGCTTGGCTCATTACCCAATTTTTTTGCATTGCATTTAATGCATATGTATTTTATGTATTTTAACCCGATTCAATTGAGCATAGTTAAAATTTGGATTATAAAATAATGAAATGCTAAGCTAACATATTATTACTGCATACTAAATCAATACACTCTCGTTGTTCGTTAATTCTCTGAGATAAACATTATTTTAATAAATACAGGAAACGAATACAGCCTATCAAGTTTTCTGTGCATAAGAAGCTATTTTAATCTTACCTGTCCTCAATTCACTCAGAAGTTACTGTAACAACATTATAGCATTATGTCCATACAGAGAAACTACACTTTCCAATGGTGAAATAATAATTAATTATACAAATCGGTTAATTTAGCTTCCGATATTGCTTCATACAAACACAGAAACATTTTCTGTAGGCTATGATTCATAGCTTTCGATTGTTGTTGACCAAGGCCCCTTACAGACGAAGTCATTTGTTTATTTCATTACACGGCCTTAGATGGCAGTTATTTTAATTTTAAAACTCATTTATCACATTAAATATCAGTCCTATCAAAATTTTTTAAAGAATAAAACTGATCGGAAATTATTTTTAAAGAAATTTTTGTTATGTAACATTTTTCATAACAATCAATAATAAGCGAGATATTTCGATTTATTTAATTCAGGCCCCCTTATAACCCCATTTTAAATAAAGTATTTTGAATGCCATATAGCCTATAATCTAAGTTACAACGAACTTAATTTATATTCCAATTTTCATCGAAATCCGTTCAGCCATTATCGCGTGAGAAGGTAACAAACATACAGACAGACAGACAGACATTCAAACAAAAATTTCAAAAAAGCGATTTTTGGTTTCAAGGTGGTTAATTATATATGTTAGGACCAATTATTTTTGGAAAATCGAAAATTACCAGAAAAATTTCGGCTACAGATTTATTAATAGTACAGATTTTATGGCAATGAACTTTAAAATTCAAATCTGAAGTTGGGGGTCACAAAAAACTGAGGCGACACATTAGACGGACATATCATAAAAAACATCAGAATCTCGAATCGATTAATATGGCGGAAATAGACCTGTACATGAAAACGGATGCAAATGTTTTAAAATACAAAGGCGATCGCACACGTGTCATTATTGTGTATGAGAAGAAGGGAGGTATACATAAATATCCCAAGCTCTCTCGACCTCTGCGTTGAAGAGAAATGATGTGGTTGTCATCCCGCCACGATCGCCTTTTACATTCGGAAAAGACCTAGCACTCCCAATTCAGGATCCAGCAGTCGTTATGGAAGTTACGACAAGATGAAAAATCCCGCCTTCGGCTTGGCTGACACTGGGGCTCATTTCGCTAGTGTTATATTAAAGTTTTACCGACAGAAGAACTCTAATCTATACTAATAATAAATCTGAAGCCGAAATTTTTCTGGTAATTTTCGATTTTTAAAAAATAATTGGTCCTAACATATATAATTAACCACCCTGAACCTAAAATCGCTTTTTTGAAATTTTTGTTTGTATGTCTGTCTGTCTGTCTGTATGTTTGTTACCTTTTCACGCGATAATGGCTGAACGGATTTCGATGAAAATTATAATATAAATTAAGATCGTTGTAACTTAGATTATAGGCTATATGGCATTCAAAATACGTTATTTAAAAGGGGGGTTATAAGGGGGCCTGAATTAAATAAATCGAAATATCTCGCTTATTATTGATTTTTGTGAAATATGTTATATAACAAACGTTTCTTTAAAAATCATTTCCGATAAGTTTTATTCTTTAAAAAATTTTGATAGGACTGATATTTAATGAGATAAATGAGTTTTAAAATTAAAATAACTGCCATCTAAGGCGGTGTATTGAAATAAAAAACAAATGACTTCGTCTATAAGGGGCCTTGAACACAACAATCGAAAGCTATGAAACATAGCCTACAGACAATGTTTCTGTGTTTGTATGATGTAATATCGGAAGCTAAATTAACCGATTTGTATAATTAATTATTATTTCATCATTGGAAAGTGTAGTTTCTCTGTATGGACATAATGCTATAATGTTATTACAGTAACTTGTGAGTGAATTGAGGACAGGTAAGATTAAAATAGCTTCTTATGCACAGAAAACTTGATAGGTTATTCTATATATATTCATTTCCTGTATTTCTTATAATAATGTTTATGAACATATTCATTTTTATCTCAGAGAATTAACGAACAACGAGAGTGTATTGATTTAGTATGCAGTAATAGTACGTTAGCTTAGCAATCCATTATTTTATAATTCAAATTTTAACTATGCTCAATTGAATCGTGTTAAAATACATAAAATACACATGCAATAAATGCAATGGAAAAAAATTGGGTAATGAGCCAAGCAGATTATGTTGCGCTGTTGTAAAAGTTGTTCCTCCTGAGATTCAATAGATCCCACAACAAATTAAAAACTTTCTAATACGAGTACATCCGTTATAAACACACTTTTTCATAATATAATATAATATAAACATAATAATAAATCTGTAGCCAAAATTTTTCTGTTAATTTTCGCTTTTCCAAAAAATAATTGGTAATAACAATTAAGAAACATGTTAAAGGAATTGTCATTGCACCAACTGAGTGGTCTCTGGATCAAAATGATCCCATTTTAATATTTTAAATACAATTTAAATTAAGTAACATATTAAACTATTTATCCTTCTATCAAACACGAATGTTCCCTGGATCAAATGTCCTATTTTAATTATGTAATTATTTTATATTTATTTCTAACGGGTGCAGCGGAGCGCACGGGTACGGCTAGTTTTATAAATATTAAAGTTATCCCTAAACAGACCATAGAGTCTTACAAGGTAGCGGGAGGTTAGGTTCCCACCTTTACACATAATAGGCACCAGTAGCAGTAGGGATGTAATTTCTACTTGCTTGCCGATTTTACCTCCAAGGAAATACCCCCCATACCCATTTATATTAGAGGATATGTGAATTCTAGGTCTATAATGTAACCGATGAAGAAAATCCATGACCCCATCAGGAATGAAACTCGCGACCTTCAGTCATGGAACGCAGATCTTTAACTGTTATCTACCGTAACCCCCCATTTTCCGAGGAACAAACGAAAAAATAAAAAACTACAATGCCCATCAAAAAGTTAAAGTAGAAATTTATCTTTCGAAGAGGTGGAGAAGTTCAAATATCTTGGAGCAACAGTAACAAATATAAATGATACTCGGGAGGAAATTAAACACAGAATAAATATGGGAAATGTCTGTTATTATTCCGTTGAGAAGCTTTTATCATCTAGTCTGCTGTCAAAAAATCTGGAAGTTAGAATTTATAAAACAGTTATATTACTGGTTGTTCTTTATGGTTGCGAAACTTGGACTCTCACTTTCAGAGAGGAACATAGGTTAAGGGTGTTTGAGAATAAGGTTCTCAGGAAAATATTTGGGGCTAAGAGGGATGAAGTTACAGGAGAATGGAGAAAGTTACACAACACAGAACTGCACGCATTGTATTCTTCACCTGACATAATTAGGAACATTAAACCCAGACGTTTGAGATGGGCAGGGCATGTAGCACGTATGGGCGAATCCAGAAATGCATATAGAGTGTTAGTTGGGAGGCAGGAGGGAAAAAGACCTTTAGGGAGACCGAGACGTAGATGGGAAGATAATATTAAAATGGATTTGAGGGATGTGGGATATGATGATATAGAATGGATTAATCTTGCTCAGGATAGGGACCAATGGCGGGCTTATGTGAGGGCGGCAATGAACATCCGGGTTCCTTAAAAGCCAGTAAGTAAGTAATTTCCATCTGGTAACAATTTAGCTTACTTATTTGGATCTGAAAACTGCTTACAGCAATCTGGAAGACTTTCAAGTGAGGAATAATGTTCGAAGTTGATAGTTTTCTCATTTGTGTCAATGACTAACGCACTGAACGTATTTGTTAGTCTTACAGAACCCGATGTAGTGGAATAAACGTTGTACATGTACGGAACCTGTAAGAGTGACACAAGCAGAGAAAGAAGACGAGTGGGGCCACATAGGTTTGGATGTAAAACATGGAATGTTTATGATCAAGTTTTGACAAGTCAACAACGCATTACAAATGCCCTTATGGTTGGAATAATATAGGCCTATATATGTGTCAAGTTTTTACACATAATGCTTCAATTTGGAAATTTGTGGAGTCTATTAGGAAAGAACAAAAGAATAAGGCAATTTTCATTACGTAGCTGGTTAGCGGTCACCAAAATGTTAAACATCCCATTAAAAAGTCATACGTAAAGAAAGTCAGAAAGTAAGTTGTACCCAATATTGTATTTTAATATGTACTTACTTACTTACTGGCTTTTAAGAAACCCGGAGGTTCATTGCCGCCCTCACATAAGCCCGCCATTGGTCCCTATCCTGAGCAAGATTAATCCAGTCTCTACCATCATATCCCACCTCTCTCAAACCCATTTTAATATTATCTTCCCACCTACGTCTCGGCCTCCCCAAAGGTCTTTTTCCCTCCGGCCTCCCAACTAACACTCTATATGCATTTCTGGATTCGCCCATACGTGCTACATGTCCTGCCCATCTCAAACGTCTGGATTTTATGTTCCTAATTATGTCAGGTGAAGAATACAATGCGCGCAGCTCTGCGTTGTGTAACTTTCTCCATTCTCCTGCAACTTCATCCCTCTTAGCCCCAAATATTTTCCTAAGAACCTAATTCTCAAACACCCTTAATCTCTGTTCCTCTCTCAAAGTGAGAGTCCAAGTTTCACAACCATACAGAACAACCGGTAATATTACTGTTTTATAAATTCTAACTCTCAGATTTTTTTACAGCAGAGTAGATGACAAAAGCTTCTCAACCAAATAATAACAGGCATTTCCCATATTTATCCTGCGTTTAATTTCCTCCCGAGTATCATTTATATTTGTTACTGTTGCTCCAAGATATTTGAATTTTTCCACCTCTTCGAAAGATAAATCTCCAATTTTTATAGTTTATATATAGTTTTTAATATGTAAGCTACATTAATATTATAGCGCATTTTACCAATGGTCTTCCTTAAGAATGGTCATTATATCTACTGAAAATCCCACAATTACACATTTCTTTTGTAGACTTCAGGAATTATGAACATTTTACTATTTGGATTTACTTATCGTGGACATTCAAATGGTGGACATAAAAGAGTAGACGTGTAATTTATAGATATTACCAAGTGGACAATGTGTTTGATCCGTGTATGTGTGTGTGAAATACGGATAGTTTCATGAAAGAAGTACGTTTCAAACACATCCTTGGGGAATGGAGGCTATTCATATAATTCTTTTAAAATAAGTGTGACATCGTGTTACTGCACAATGGTAACACTAAATTAACAATTCCAGTGGCACATTCTGTGTATATGAAAAGAACTCACAACAATTTTATTTGTCACTATTATTAGACAAAATTCACAATAGAGCAACTGATACCAACATTGTGAAAGGCTGACGTTACGGAGATGCTACATCCCAAATTATACAGCATCTGGTAAATTCAAATAATATATTGCCATCTTCTTTACATATGACGCTGGATATTATGAAACATTTTGTTAAAGCTTTGAACAAGAGTGGATCAAGTTTTGCATACATATAAAACGTTAGTTTCCTAAACTAAATAATCAGAGTTTAAACAAAAAATTGGAACTTTAAGACAAGTGGGCCTAAGTATTGTGAAATAAATGGACGACCTTGGGATCAGGTATTATTGGTTTTTCATTAAAAAAACGATAATTACCACAGCAACTTATACAAAAACTATTCCACAGTTAAGCCAGGATGTCGAACTTAGTTAAAAATACACTTCATATAATATGATTTGGAATTTATTTCCAAAGACTTAGATAGGAGCTTTAGGTGATGAACAAATGAAAAGAATCAGGATAATAGCAGAATTGAGGACCGTTTTTGCAAAACTTGCTAACTGTAAAAACTAAATTTTATAGAAAAAAAAACTGAAATAACTTCAAGTTTTGCTATAGCTCTCACATAGCAGAAAGTAAGTTTTGAAAAAACGATCACACTTTGACACACTGCTGTGAAGGAAATAATAAGATTTTCCTAAGAAGCCTTTAGCATCATGTAGAGGCCTGTCTTATGTTAACTAATCCATCAAAATCTCAATTTTGAAATTTTTGCAGTTAGCAAGTTTTGCAAAAACGGTCCTCAATTAAACAATTATATCTAGGAAAATGGGATTCTAACATAATGGACGACTAATGTTTTAATTTTTTCTAGAGATAATAATACATTGACCTACAATAAAAATAACAATGACTAAATAATAATTATTTTACTACAATTTTCATATAGTATGTAGGCCTACATTATGTTTGTTTACTGAAAGCGTAAGTTTCTTGATTTGATCCTCTTTGGCTTGAACTCATAATTATTTTTTGTTGATTCGATCAAGATTTTAATTAATAAAAATATATGATATACATAATCATTTAATGGGAAGCAATTTAATTTACACCACAAATTATGTTTTTTTTTTTTTTTTCTTTTTAATATTCTGTCACACTTCTCCAGAATAATAAGGTTCTACGAGTATGCCTAAATTTCGTAGTTAAAGAAAGCATTTGACTGTTGTTGTTCAGTCAACTGTCCGAAGGCAGGTTTGAACCGCACAAGTGACACCAATAAGGCATCAATAATTAGTAGGGCTAGGATTTTGATGACCTATAAATCATGAAAAAAGTCCTAAAAACAATGCATTTATGACCTAAAAATCTTTTAAAAATGCCCTAAAAATTGTTCTTACATAATTGGCTTAGTAGGAAAAGAGGTTTTGTACTACTTCATATTTAGACTAGTAATTAAATTAAATTCTAGTACCAACATTTAAGTTTATTTAATTTTACATGATTTTTTTCTAAGTGGTAGACTTTCATTAATTATTTTACCTGACGTAGTTTCCATGTAGCCCATCACAAGGCCACTGTTATCCAGAACTAGCAGGTTGAGGTGTCTATATTGAAGGGATGGTTGGAGTGTACTACGTTAAAATGGCAATATTTGTGTAGAAAAGCGATTAAAATATTATACAAAATAATGGGTATTAGCCACCAGCATAGCTTGGTCGGTTAAGGCGCTTGCCTGCCAATCCGGAGTTGCGCTCGGGCGCGGGTTCGAGTCCCGCTTGGGCTGATTATCTGGTTGGGTTTTCTCCGAGGTTTTTCCAAACTGTAAGACAAATGTCAGGTAATCTATGGCGAATCCTCAGCCTCATCTCGCTAAATATCATGTCGCTATCACCAATTCCATCGACGCTAAATAACCTCGTAGTTGATACAGCTGAACGGGTTACATCAGCTTCTTGTCTATGCGGATGACGTGAATATGTTAGGAGAAAATACACAAACGATTAGGGAAAACACGGAAATTTTACTTGAAGCAAGTAGAGCGATCGGTTTGGAAGTAAATCCCGAAAAGACAAAGTATATGATTATGTCTCGTGACCAGAATATTGTACGAAATGGAAATATAAAAATTGGAGATTTATCCTTCGAAGAGGTGGAAAAATTAAAATATCTTGGAGCAACAGTAACAAATATAAATGACACTCGGGAGGAAATTAAACGCAGAATAAATATGGGAAATGCCTGTTATTATTTGGTTGAGAAGCTCTTATCATCCAGTTTGCTGTCCAAAAATCTGAAAGTTAGAATTTATAAAACAGTTATATTACCGGTTGTTCTGTATGGTTGTGAAACTTGGACTCTCACTCTGAGAGAGGAACATAGGTTCAGGGTGTTTGAGAATAAGGTGCTAAGGAAAATATTTGGGGCTAAGCGGGATGAAGTTACAGGAGAATGGAGAAAGTTACACAACACAGAACTGCACGCATTGTATTCTTCACCTGACATAATTAGGAACATAAAATCGAGACGTTTGAGATGGGCAGGGCATGTAGCACGTATGGGCGAATCCAGAAATGCATATAGAGTGTTAGTTGGGAGACCGGAGGGAAAAAGACCTTTAGGGAGGCCGAGACGTAGATGGGAGGATAATATTAAAATGGATTTGAGGGAGGTGGGGTATGATGATAGAGACTGGATTAATCTTGCACAGGATAGGGACCGCTGGCGGGCTTATGTGAGGGCGGCAATGAACCTTCGGGTTCCTTAAAAGCCATTTGTAAGTAAGTTGATACAGCGTCGTGAAATAACCAAGTAAAAAAATAATGGATATTAATGGACAAAATATGTAGACAAAATATCGAAGGAAATAAACATTATTTTATATTAATATTGGGGATTTATGGCCAAAATTAAATGAAAATGCCTAAAAAATGTCCAAATAAAACAAAAGTTGCTCTTATGAGTTAAAAGAGGCAAAAACGCAAAAAAAAAAAAAGCCCTAACAAATGTGTCTTAAAACACTCAGTTTATCACATAACACATACATACTAAAGCAGCTATGTTTCTGGCTTACTAGAAAAAATATGCAATTTCATCAAAATCCTAGCCCTAATAATTAGACAACTAAAACAGAAGGTATTGGGATAGGGTGGCCAGTTCCTTCCTCCCTCCATTACATACAATAAAATCAGACTTCAGATGCATACAATTGAGAGGTGCTCTGCAATAACAAGGTATGTGTAAGAAGTGGATGTTTGGCAATAAATAAAAGTAACATTGTTTTCTTTAACAAAGAAAGGCCTTTGCAAAATCTGCGTTTTTGAATTAATATTATTAATAGTTTATATGTATGTTTCATGTAATATTCGTCAAAATCTCGTTACTGAATTTGTTATTTTGATACATTAACTGTGGCGACTATACCGAGGTATGTGTACACTAGTCGCCTGGAATCTGAAAGCATAGCGGCCGTTAGATTCATCTGTAAAACAGAGAGTGCGCATGCGCGAGCATATACTAGTAGTACTGCTTCTACCCACCGAGTGACGTCACTCATGCTTGCAGATCCCAGACCTTGTTATTGCAGAGCACCCCTCAATTGTTCTTCCTCTGACACATATCAAGAGATATGATAATAGTTGTACATATCAGACAGAACCTCAAACAGAGATAGCCTATGTATTTGACTATCTTCCCATAATTAATTCTCGAAAAGTTTAAAAATTATAAACATTCTGTCACAGAAAAATATTAATACGTTACGCAGTTCCCACTGCAATTTCGTAAGTCGTAGTACGAAGTTAGTACAAATCGACCAATTTTATCCATGTGGCAGGCAAATAGCTAAAATTTTTTTAACTTGTGTAACGCTTTCAGAAAATAATAATAATAATAATAATAATAATAATAATAATAATAATAATAATAATAATAATAATATTATTATTATTATTATCATTATTATTCCATAGGTTTGGAAGTAAATCCCGAAAAGACAAAGTATATGATTATGTCTCGTGACCAGAATATTGTACGAAATGGAAATATAAAAATTGGAGATTTATCCTTCGAAGGGGTGGAAAAATTCAAATATCTTGGAGCAACAGTAACAAATATAAATGACACTCGGGAAGAAATTAAACGCAGAATAAATATGGGAAATGCCTGTTATTATTCGGTTGAGAAGCTTTTATCATCTAGTCTGCTGTCAAAAAATCTGAAAGTTAGAATTTATAAAAACAGTTATATTACCGGTTGTTCTGTATGGTTGTGAAACTTGGACTGTCACTCTGAAAGAGGA
>NC_091124.1:174945450-175037950 GCF_040183065.1 Periplaneta americana
CTTTATTATGTTTAGCAGTATCAAACACCATAACATGATAACAATTTGGAGAACAGTCAACCTTCTTCTTATTGTCCGCCATTATTTACATTGCACAAAACAAACCAGTGTCTCCAACAGAGTGTACGGAAAGTCGCCAAGAAATAGTTGGAAAGTCGCTAGATTTCTCATTATCAACAAAGAAAGATTAAATTTCGTCACTTTGGGGTGCTAAAAAGGTCGCTAAATCCTTATTTAAGCAATATAAAAGTTAAAAGAAATTGTTGTTGAAAAAGAGTTAAAGTCGCTGGGTTGGCAACACTGAACAAGCCTATACAACATGGTCCGCGCATCACATATTTCACCTGTTTATGCGATGTTGCCAAATCCTTTTCACGTGAACTTAGATTGCATTTGAACCAAGGTAATTTGATCGCAGAAAAGTTCTATACAATAGAAGAAGTGTCTGAACTCGGTTCACTTTTCGATCTTCGGTTAAAGCTGATCTTTAGTCAGGGAGTTTTATACATTTGGGCCTTAGGAGTCATCACTGATCCAAAGAGAAAGTTAGTCGTTGTGAGCTCCAGAATATCGCATTGAATCTAACGTTATGAAATGACATAATACAATTTTCCATGGTATTCTAATACGTGAATATTTTGAAGAATATCATGAACAGAGATGGCCCCTGTGTGTTTCACGTGTTGCAAGTTCCTGCGGATGCCGGAATTTCCATGACGTCAGATGTCTCTCGCATGGTTACCGCAAAGTGGAAACACAAGCAACGAGTCAGATCCTCGGCAATTGGATATTTGGCATTTACGATAACAATCGGAGCTACGATTCACTGAGCCGCCATACTAATGGACACGATATTCTGAGAATAAACATGAAGAAACGCACAAGGAAAGAAAACACACATACTACATTTTAAAATGAAGAATTCCTACTATCTTCACGAACAAAGATTTAAATAATTTACATGCACGAATTAACTTTTAGTTATAACTAGCCGTACCCGTGCGCTCCGCTGCACCCGTTAGAAATAAATATAAAGTAATTACATAATTAAAATAGGACATTTGATCCAGGGAACATTCGTGTTTGATTGAAGATAAATCGTTTAATATGTTACTTAATTTAAATTGTATTTAAATAATTAAAATGCGTTCATTTTGGTCCAGAGACACTCATTTGGTGCAATGACAATTCCTTTAACATGTTTCTTAATTTTTATTACATGCAACCATAGTTTAATGAACATTGACATCATTTAGATTTAATATGTATACTTTATTTTACTTGCTATATGTTTCCATTGAATTATGGTAATAACTTAATTTTAACCCTTGTTTTCTACGTATTCAGTAAATGGCGCTTGGCCCACTATTGTTCTGAACCCTTCAAATAACTTAAATAACTTACATTATATTATATTATATTATATTATATTATATTATATTATATTATATTATATTATATTATATTATATTATATTATATTATATTATATAAAAAGTATGTTGATAACGGATGTAACTTACATAAACATTATTTTAAGAAATACAGGAAACGAATATACAGAATAGCCTATAAAGTTTTCTGTGCATAAGAAGCTATTTTAATCTTACCTGTCCTCAATTCACTCAGAAGTTACTGTAATAACATTATAGCATTATGTGCATCTAGAGAAACTACACTTTCAAATGGTGAAATAATAATTATTATACAAATCGGTTAATGTAGCTTCCGATATTACTTCATACATTCTGTGTAGGCTGTTTCATAGCTTTCGATTGTTGTTGTCCAAGGCCCCTTATAGACGAAGTCATTTGTTTTTTATTTCATTACACCGCCTTAGATGGCAGTTATTTTAATTTTGAAACTCATTTATCTCATTAAATATCAGTCCTATCAAATTTTTTCAAAGAATAAAACTTATCGGAAATTATTTTTAAAGAAACTTTTGTTATGTAACATTTTTCACAAAAAACAATAATAAGCGAGATATTTAGATTTATTTAATTCAGGCCACCTTAAAACCCCCGTTTTAAGTAACGTATTTTGAATGCCATATAGCTTAAAATATAAGTTACAACGAACTTAATTTATATTCTAATTTTCATCGAAATCCGTTCAGCCATTATCGCGTGAAAAGGTAACAAACATCCAGACAGACAGACAGACAGACAAACAAAAATGTCAGAAAAAAGCGATTTTCGGTTTCAGGGTGGTTAATTATATATGTTAGGACCAATTATTTTTGGAAAATCGAAAATTACCAGAAAAATTTCGGCTACAGATTTATTATTAGTATGGATTGTTTATTTACTTGTGTTAATTAATGAATTAAGGAGGGACATATCCAACGACACTTGAAATAAAAAAGTGAAAGGAAATGTTATCCTTAATAATTAAATAATTGAAATAAAAAAGTGAAAGGAAATGTTATCCTCAATAATTAAAGCCATGCACGGAATTTAAGATGTGTATGTATGAATTGAGATGATAGCCGGAAAATGGGCCCATATGTCTATAGGCCCTTTTTCGGGAGAATGTTTAATTCGATTCTCCGTTTTAAAATCTACTTCCTTAAGTAGTTCCGTTTCAATATCTTGTAAACAGAGGCCAGAGTAGCTAATTGAACGAACCCATGCACCGTTGCGTAGTTGTGGAACTCACCAAACATCAGTGAAGATGTGAGTGTGAGTCCATCCAGGATGTGCACTAAAGTGTAAACTTGACTCTAAAGATAAACTTTGAAGTTAGTGTGAATTCCTTTCTAGATTAATAATAAATAATCTGTAATCTATATTCTGTACCCAACATTATATTGCAAAAAAGTATTCTCATTAATCCACTCGTTTAGGCGATTGAAGAATTTTCTACCCTTTTCCATGAAAAAAATGTTAGTGCAAACACTCGTGATGCCCCACTTCGATTACCGTGATATTCTGCTTACTGACCTAAGCGTTACTTCGGCGCAGAGACTACAACGTGTTCATAATATGTGCGTCCGTTTCGTCTGCAATATTCGCCGGGCTGACGTAACACCATCCCTCGAAATGTTGTCCTGGCTCCGTCTAGAAGATCGTAGGAAAATCCACTGTCTTTCCCTTCTCTTTCACATATTGCATTTCTCCACTCCTGTCTATCTTGCGTCTCGTTTTCAAAATTTATCCACCCATCATAACCTAGACACACGATCACAACACTCCTCAATATTATCCATTCCCTCCCACCGAACATCCTCATATTCATCTTCTTTCACTGTGGCTGTTCCTCGGCTTTGGAATTCCCTACCGAGTAATGTCAGGGACTGTCAGACATCAAACCAATTTAAGAATAGGCTAACGATATATTTTTTCTAACAATTTGTTCACAATAATAGCTGTTTCAGGTTTCTCAATGTTTAATGGTTATATACTACTGGGTTCAAAAAGTTCCCGGAATTTTACTACCATTTTTCGTCTTAATATATAACAAGGGATATTATACATTTGTTTTGTTGGTAACATTCATGATGTAATTTCCTTAAAGTTTGTTGATAATGGCGATTGTTGGTTTTGAGTTGTAGGCAATTGTTTATCATAGTGTTTTGTTTGTTCGTCGCATTTTGTAATTATGTCCACAGAGCAACGTACAAACATCAAGTTCTGTGTTTTGTTACACAAAACTCCTGCAGAGACATTAAGATTGTTGGAAGAAGCATATGGCGAAGCAGCAATGAAAAAAAATCAAGTGTATGCCTGGCATAAACGCTTTTCTGGTGGCCGCGATAGCATCAAAGATGACCGACCAACAACTGCAACAAATGAAGCAATCGGTCAGCGTGTGCGTAATGTTGTGAGGGACGACCGACGTAAAATCATAAGAGAGATAGCAGCAGAGGTCGGAATATCAGTCGGAAGTGTACACAATGTTCTTCACAAGCATCTCAACATGCATTACGTGTCTCAGAAGTTAGTTCCGAAAATGTTGTCGGCAGAACAGAAAGAAACAAGAATGACTCTTGCTGGGGACATGATCAGTATGGCTGATGAAAGTGGTGATTTCTTAAACAAAATTATTGCTGGTGATGAAACTTGGTGCTACTTGTACGACCCAGTCCCTAAACGACAGTCATCTGAGTGGAAATCGAAAACATCTCCTCGGAAGCAAAAATTTCCTAGGGACACTTCCAAAGGCAAAGTTATGTTGGAAGTTTTCTTCGACTCTCAGGGTCTCATCCACCATGAGTTCATTCCAGAAGGTCGTACTTTAACGAAAGAACTGTACGTAGAAATCCTCCGTCGCCTCCGGGACGCAGTGAGAAGGAAACGTCCAGAAAAGTGGGTAGAAAACAACTGGTTCCTTATGCATGACAATGCACCTGCTCATCGCGCAATTATTGTAAAGAATTTTCTTGCCAGGCACAACATAACTGCTTTGGATCATCCACCATACTCTCCTGATCTCTCACCACCTGATTACTTTCTGTTTCCCCGTCTGAAAAGTCATCTGAAAGGACGGAGATTCAATGCTGAAGAGGTTATCGCAAACGCGACGAGAGCACTAAGACGGGTTTCACAAAATGGCTTCCAGGCCTGCTTCCAGGAACTCTACACGCGTTGGCAAAAGTGTGTTGTTGCGGAAGGCAACTATTTTGAAGGGAATGCTGTAGAATAGTGTTTAAGGTACGTTGTTTCTATGACACTAGCAAATTCCGGGAACTTTTTGAACCTAGTATGTATATCACAGATAAATATCTAAATTATCTCACCATTATTATTATTATTATTATTATTATTATTATTATTATTATTATTATTATTATTATTTCTTACCAATGTTTATTATTGTCACACTAACATTACTTATCCAACTTTCATTATTTACTTTCATGTTGTTTTATGGTCTAGATATTAATGTAATAACTATGTGACCAATTGTATTCAATTAGAATTAGAGTCTGGTTGGGCGGAAGAGAAGCCTACTGGCCTTAGCTCTGCCATATTAAATAAATATATTATTATTATTATTATTATTATTATTATTATCATCATCATCATCATCATTATTATTATATTCTTCATTTTACGCAAGCGATACAATTTACGACGTAACTATGGGATATATGTAAGAAACATAATTTTACTAAAATTATTATAAACTTGTGAACCTCCGTAATGTGCGCTGTTCAATACTGATGTTTAATTTCTGCTAAAATATAATCACATTGAAAGTATTTTGATAAAATAAACTTGTTCGCTGGAAAAGAGCCTATAAAATGCTCAAATTATATATATATACATATATATATATATATATATATATATATATGTGTGTGTGTGTGTGTGTGTGTATGTGTGTGTGTGTGTTTATAACACTATTAAAGTCGGAATGCATTATTTAACAAAAACTTGTAAACAAATATTATTGTAACAGTATGCAACTTGTTATTTTGATAAAAGTGCATTCAAATCCCAATTAGCCTACATAAAAATAAATCTTTCAATCATTGTTTTCTGGAAATAGAAAGACGGCTTTTGCTTATGGGCCCTTTATGCGGCTACCGTCTCAAATGCTATGGATTTCTTCCCGGGTATTTGCAAATAACAAGATTTCCATAATTCAATAAATTTTATTCGCCATCAGAGACCGCTCAGGTTTTAAAACTATGTTGAAAATCAGTAATAATGTCACTATCAACTGTAGTGAGACTAGAAGAGTGTTATGTAACTGAAATAATTTTTTATGCTCCCTGTGATGTTCGTGACTAATGTTCGTGATTTTTCCCATTAGCGATAGATGCAGACTGTTTTCAATACACATGTATTTTATTATTTTTGTTTTCACAAGTTCTACTAGATCGGTGATTTAATACTTTATGCTCGACCATGCCGAAATGTAGAAATTATACACCTGGTAGTAGCCCTTTAATGCACCTCATTAAAGTACACCTATTCATTAAAGTTCAGGTGTTCAGCCAATGACAAATCACCTTTGTACCATTACAAAAGCGCAAGTATCGATTATTCTCGGATATGCAATCGAAAGACAATTAGCGAAAAGTCACGGAGGCTGGAAATCCAATACTGTTGCAGAAGGTTATGTTCTGTTACTATAATAATTAGCGTTAATTGTAAATAATATTCAAATAAATTCAATTTGTCACCTCGTTTTTCAATTCTAAATCAATTTCCAGGTTATATCAAGACTAATGTCCATCTTATTCTCTACGTTATATCAAGATCAGTGACATTCGGATAAAATCAATACTTTCGCGTCTGTGCACATCTCACAATTCAGGTCAGTTCGCTACTCACTTACATAACCATAATATGAATACTTTTCAATAATTTCAAGTTAGAAATATGGTCGAGCATAAAAAGTCGTATGAAACTTGCCTATAATGGTAATTAAGACGCTCGTATGAAAATTATGCAACGAGCCTATAATGATAGTAATTAAGAAGCAAGTATGGATGTTTATGAAACGAGCGCAAGCGAGTTTCATAATTTTCATACGAGCTTCTTAATTACCATTATAGGCGAGTTTCATACGACTTTTTATGCTCGACCATATTTCTAACTTGAAATTATTCAGATGTATACATTTTATTTGTATCTGACAAGATCGGAAGTGACCTTGTTCTAGGTCGTGAATTGTGAGATGTGCGCAGACGCGAAAGTATTGATTTTTTCCGAGGAACAATAATGTCATTGACCTTGATGTAATCCCGTTAAACTTGGTATAACCTTGATTATTGAATTCGACATTGAAAAACGAGATGACAAATTGAATTTATTTCAATATTATTTACAATTAACGCTAATTATTATAGTAATAGAACATAACCTTCTGCGACAGTATTGGATTTCCATCCTCCGTGACTTTTCGCTAATTCTCTTTCGATTGCATATCCGAGAATAATCGATACTTGCAGTTTTATAACGGTACAAAGCTGACTTGTCATTGGCTGAACACCTGTAAGCTGAGTTGTCATTGGCTGAAAACACCTGTACTTTAATGAGTAGGTGTACTTTAATGACATGCATTAAAGGTCTGCTACGAGGTGTATAATTACTACATTTTGGCATGGTCGAGCATAAACAAACATAATTGTGTCTTAATTACTCCCATTATGGGCTCATTGCATAATGTACTATTATGGTTTGAGAAAAAAACCCTAAAATTGTCAAAATGTGATACGTATGTATGTGTGTATCTGTGTGTTTTCAAAATAAATGCGAAAAAAAATTGTGATATTCTATCGTAAAAGAATTAGCATCCAATTTCTGAGTAGACTATATTTAAAATTCAGTTAACTGCTAGCAAATGCTGATGACACTGGAAATTAAATCCTCTTCCTTGGTTCTCCAGCCCTGAAGTGCATATGGACCCCAACAAGTAATGTTGAGCCTGATAGATTTTTCAACGAGTATAATTTTATTGTGACAGAAAGACGGTCTCGAATGAAAAAAAATATAAAATTTAAACATGTGGATTGCTAAGTTTCTATTGTAAATAGAATGTGTGATGTATATCATAAGAGTAAAGTATTGTAGTTTACACTTCGTCAATATTTATTTATTCCATGAGCATTATACTTGTTTTCCTTTGTCATTTCAATTTGCTATAAAATGCATTTAAAAATCGAAAATTTTACAAGATGCAAAAAAGTACAATTAAATTCAAAAACCTACTTTTTAAATTGAAATTCTGAACATCATTATCTTTAGTCATGGCACACTGTAGGAAAATACAATGGAAGATCGTGAAATTAAATATTCGTTTTCAAATGTGAGTTTCAATTTAAATACCGAAATGTCTACATACGTCTTAATTAAATGGTGAAAAGAAAAGCAGCATTTTTTAAAAGAAAACTGCATATTTAGACAGTTGCTTGTCTTCTATATTTACATAGGATAATAATGTTGACTCTACTCGCCTTTTACAGTATATACGTAATTCGTGAACTTCCAATATTAAAGAAATGATACCAAATAAACTTAAGGAAAATTTGAATATCGAATATCCTGCTGAGTCAGAAAGAAATCCTTCTGGGCGTAGCGTCCATCCAAGAGAAGGAAATGCTACTTCTTTATCTTCACATAACACGAATTACATATTTTTCACAAATTATAAAACCACACTTCATCCGCCATGATTCCTCTTCCTTGTTCTGGGCATGTGCGTCGGGGAACTGCTTCCGAGCTCCCCTTTCCTCTCAACGTCCCTCTTTTCTTTCTAAGTCCACGCCTTTAACTCTGTACCATACACATCCCTTAGAACAGTGTTTTCTTAACAAAAGTTATTTCAATCAGTCGCCGCCATTTTTATATCCTTGACTGTATCACATAAACATGTCACTAAACATAGTCTACACATTTCTTCACTCACTCATGTCCTGTCAATCCGCGTGGGAGCATAGGGCCTCTGCCATCGCCTTCACCTCATTCCATACCTTGCCCTGATGTATATAGTCATCTACTATGAAGATTTAGGTCGTACTCTCTCACGAAATTCCCGAGGATTCCAATCCAAGTCTTATTTTCCTATTGCAGAATAAGGTTTTCTTGATATGTGGCCTATTCACAGCTATTCCCTCTTTCGAACCTGTTTTTCAGTTGGTTGCTTGCCTGCGAGTGCCAGCAGAGTTCAGTTTTTATTTTCTCTGGCCAATGAATTTTCAAATTTTTTAGACAACGTTAAATGAAAGTCTGCACTTAACTGTGAGTGTATTTGATCTTCAAGTTTCAGTACCATAAAAAGGACCGACCTAACATTGTTCTTTTTTTGTTTTGTTTTTTTTTTTTTGTGGGTTATTTTACGACGCTTTATCAACATCTAGGTTATTTAGCGTCTGAATGAGATGAAGGTGATAATGCCGGTGAAATGAGTGCGAGGTCCAACACCGAAAATTACCTAGCATTTGCTAGGCAGGTAACTCGCCCCGACCGGGAATCGAACCCGGGCCACCTGGTTTCGCGGCCAGACGAGCTAACAGTTACTGCACAGGTGTGGACCGTAACATTGTTGTAAGATGTTTAATTTAGTCTTATTTGATATATTTGAACGTTTTCACGTTGGATATAAATTAGACAAAGGTAGCGCTAGCTTTCCTGAATTTGTTAATGCCCTCTTCTATGGCATATTTAAAAAGGCTTTTAAAAATTTGTTGTAAATAATTGGCGGAGAAGTTTAACTTTACCGCGTTTATATCTCTGCAAACTCTTGCTTCTCGTTAAGTCCTCAATTTAAACGGAATTGTTCCACCTCAGGGAGACGATTTAATTTAAATCTTTGTTACAAATTTCAGCAAGTATTATTAACTTATAAACTTAACATCAAACCAGTGCAGAGAAAGTACTGAGCACATTGACCCCCCCCCAACCGTCATAGTTGGTTTTCGAAACCGAATTTCCCTACCTATCGTAGCTTTCCAAATTCAAGATGCTGGGTGGACACCGATCCCATACACTGGCTGAAATTTCACGAGAAAATTCCTTCCTCACGAGGACTTGAACCAGTGCTCATTCCGTAAAGTGAGTGCAAGCATGAAGATGCCTTAGACCACAACGCTACGGCGCGGGACTATACAAACTTCAAGAAGTAAAATGTGGAAGATGATGGACCGGAAATTTTGGCATTTGGGAATGGAAAGCAATTCAACGCTATAATCCATATGCATTATTATTATTATTATTATTATTATTATTATTATTACTATTTCTGAAAGTTATAATTTATAAAACAGTTATATTACCGGTTGTTTTATATGGTTGTGAAACTTGGACTCTCACTTTGAGAGAGGAACATAGGTTAAGGGTGTTTGAGAATAAGGTGCTTAGGAAAATATTTGGGGCTAAGAGGGATGAAGTTACAGGAGAATGGAGAAAGTTACACAACACAGAACTGCACGCATTGTATTCTTCACCTGACATAATTAGAAACATTAAATCCAGACGTTTGAGATGGGCAGGGCATGTGGCACGTATGGGCGAATCCAGAAATGCATATAGAGTGTTAGTTGGAAGGCCGGAGGGGAAAAGACTTTTAGGGAGGCCGAGACGTAGATGGGAAGATAATATTAAAATGGATTTGAGGGAGGTGGGATATGATGATAGAGACTGGATTAATCTTGCTCAGGATAGGGACCAATGGCGGGCTTATGTGAGGGCGGCAATGAACCTCCGGGTTCCTTAAAAGCCAGTAAGTAAGTATTATTATTACTATTATTATTATTATTATTATTATTATTATTATTATCTTCTCCATCATCATTGTCACTGAGTTGAGCATGGTAGTCATTAGGTAGACCTAAGTGCTTTCGATTATTATAGAATGACTAATCATTCCCTAGTTCTGATAAAAACAGCAACCTAGGTATGGGACATTATAAAACAAAAGTGGGTGACGAAATTTAATGACGAATGGACTAAGGACTGAATTCAGAAGTTTAAAGGAATCGTTACAGCTAATACTGTATTGTTAGTAATTCAACATTTACAATATACAATATATGTATATTCTCCGACTTAAGAGCAGCGAAAAATACAATTAAAATGATTACTTTTGCCCTAATGTTTGCGCTGTCCACTCCCCTCCCTACGGGAAAGAGATGCTGCGACGTTTACCGAAAATGTGAAACAAAAATTACTTTTTAGTTATACAACTTAATAATTACTCATAAGCACGATGAAAAAACATCAATCACATTTCAGTCATCTTACGACCTGTCATCAGACTTGTTTCTTAAGTTCTCTGATCTTCAGATCAAGTCCACGCCTGTGGAGTAACGGTCAGCGCGTCTGGCCGCGAAACCAGGTGGCCCGGGTTCGAATCCCGGTCGGGGCAAGTTACCTGGTTGAGGTTTTTTCCGGGGTTTTCCCTCAACCCAATACGAGCAAATGCTGGGTAACTTTAGGTGCTGGACCCCGGACTCATTTCACCGGCATTATCACCGTCATTTCATTCACACGCTAAATAACCTAGATGTTGATACAGCGTCGTAAAATAACAAAATAAAATAAAAAAATCTTCAGATCAATGGACGCGCAGCCAACTTCATTTCCAGCCTTCTAAACTGTAATGAAAATTTGATTGCTTATTGCAAGGTCATTGCTGAAATTCCGAATTTGCTGTGATATTTACTTCTAGGTTTGGTCTGCCAAATTGTAACCTAAATATTTGAAATAATTTAGTTGTTCTAATATAGAATTCCCAATACTTACTTACTTACTTAATTACTTACTTACTTACTTACTTACTGTGAGGGCTTTTAAGGAACCCGGAGGTTCATTGCCGCCCTCACATAAGCCCGCCATTGGTCCCTATCCTGAGCAAGATTAATCCAGTCTCTATCATCATATCCCACCTCCCTCAAATCCATTTTAATATTATCTTCCCATGTACGTCTCGGCCTCCCTAAAAGTCTTTTCCCCTCCGGCCTTCCAACTAACACTCTATATGCATTTCTGGATTCGCCCATACGTGCCACATGCCCTGCCCATCTCAAACGCCTGGATTTAATGTTCCTAATTATGTCAGGTGAAGAATACAATGCGTGCAGTTCTATGTTGTGTAACTTTCTCCATTCTCCTGTAACTTCGTCCCTTTTAGCCCCAAATATTTTCCTAAGCACCTTATTCTCAAACACCCTTAACCTATGTTCCTCTCTCAAAGTGAGAGTCCAAGTTTCACAACCATACAAAACAACCGGTAATATAACTGTTTTATAAATTCTAACTTTCAGATTTTTTGACAGCAGACTGGATGATAAAAGCTTCTCAACCGAATAATAACACGCATTTCCCATATTTATTCTGTGTTTAATTTCCTCCCGAATATGATTTATATTTGTTACTGTTGCTCCCAATTATTTGAATTTTTCCACCTCTTCAAAGGATAAATTTCCAATTTTTTATTTCCTTTTCGTACAATATTCTCGTCACGAGACATAATCATATACTTTGTCTTTTCGCGATTTACTTCCCAACCTATCCCGTGTTTTCCCTAATCGTTTGTGAATTTTCTCCTAACATATTCACGTCATCCGCATAGACAAGAAGCTGATGTGACCCGTTCAATTCCAAACCCTCTCTGTTATCCTGGACTTTCCTAATGGCATACTCTAGAGCAAAGTTAAAAAGTAAAGGTGATAGTGCATGTCCTTACTTTAGCCCACAGTGAATTGGAAACGCATCTGACAGAAACTGACCTATACAAATTTTATTTCTGTTTGGAATTTTACCTTGAAAAGCCAATTATCTTTGTTTTCACTGTAGAGATTTTCATATTAAAAATGTGTGCTTTTATGTTAAGATGGTGTATTGAATACTGCAATATTCATATCCATTGTTAGCAAAAAGAACCTGGTGATCTGCATATCTATAATAAGGTCTGGTTGAAAGTTGAATATTTCCATGCAGGCCTATCGTTCATCTCCAGTGTCCGATGATAGCGTTAATGTAAATATTGACAAAGGGCAGCCCTGACGTAGGCTACTCCACAATTGATTAGTTTCCACTTTGTGTATTCTGATTCAATATTAATTGAAATTGCATTTTCTTTGTATAAATTCTAAATTGCCTTTATTAGTAATTGATTTGTAGTTTCATCATCCGCCAAAATTTCAAAAAGCTTTTTTAGCAATCCACAAATCCCATATATGAGTCTCTTTGTTAAATTCCTTGTGTTTTTCTACCAGGATTTTTAGGCTAAAGTATGCATGAGCACACATCCTTCCCTTACGAAAATAATTTTGCTCTTCAGTAATATTAAGTTACATTTCTGTAATGCATTGGTAATTTATAGCCCAGTCGCTCTAATTTCCGGCAGCCAATCACGTTGCAGGTCGGCTACATTTAAACGTGTGCGTCTTGTGATTCGCTTATGAAGACGTTAAGCATTTCCTAAGGCTGGATAAATACTCAATATAATCGCCCGCCATTTTAGCTCTTTCGTTGGCGTTCGCAGAAAGCACACGAGGACGTTATTTGCCGCTCAATTATTTGCTGAATTACAGTGCGTTTGATTTATTATCATAGGAGCTACGACATGATAATTTTTAACGGGGTGGCAAATAGATCCCTCGTCTGGTAGCTCGGCGACGAAAGAACAAAAATGGCGAACGATAACACCTACCTAGACATTATAGAGCCTTGACTTCCTAAGACGTAAGCAAAGAGGAGGAGTCACGCCGGGAATAACAGCGTCGCGACTATATTATTCTCGAGAAGATTTTGTATGCACTATTAAGAAGATTTATTCCGCTGTAATCTTCGCAATCTTTTTTGAAGAGAGGAGATCAAATGCTGGTATTGGTCGCAAAGATTATCATTGATGCCGATAAATAAAGCCACAAATCCTGTGAAATGCCACGTGACATAACATCAGCAAATTCGGCTAGCAACTCCGATTTCTCAAGTCCAAGCTCGTGATCCCCGGCTAAAGTCTGTGTGAGGTATCTTGTCTCACTGTGAAAAGAGAGAGAAAGGAGATATGTCTTACTTCATCTATGTTGTTATGGCGATGGTGGAGTGGAGCGGTTCCGTCCATCCATCCAGTGGCGGAAGGGACTAGTTGATACATTCTGTAGCGCAAAATAAAATAACAAAATATCTCTCTTCGTCCGTCACTGAGCTTGTCTTTCAAGAAACTGAGTTCCGGCAGCCTATAAAATAACAAGATTTTGAAAGGAATCCTGAAAATGTACAACCCTCCTATAATCTCCACCCTCATTTGAAGGGACTTGGTTTTATTGCTACTGAGACAAGATAAACCTTACCAGGTTATAGTCGTCGCAAAGAGGAGCGGATGAAGACGAGTTCTTGGCAGCTTAAATCCAAAACCTTCGGATAAGGGACTACACCTCTACAGAAGAATCGGCAAGTTCAGAAACTATAAAGTGGCAGCCCCACCACTGAACTTTATTATTTCCCGTATAGCAACCGGTCGATTAGTAGGACAATGTCTCCTGAAAGAAACGACCGGCTTGACCTAAATAAAAAAAAACTTGGCTATTGAAAGAGATATATATATATATATATATATATATATATATATATATATATATATATAGTGCATATGCCCGGGAAGAAAGTAAAAATACATCCATGTTTTTACTTTCTTCCCGGGCAGTTTTATCCCACATCATCTCTCTTGTCTACAGGCAGAGGGCAGTATCGTTGGCCATTTTAGTGCAATACTTTCCGATAGGCGGCTAATTCGTTGCGAAAGTTGACGTATTTATATCAAAGTGTAGTGATTAAGGGCTATAGCATGAAGTAATATCGGGTCGAAATCTTTTGTAATTGGTACTACCCCGACATTTACCTGGAAAAAGGAAATTGTGAAAACCCAAAGTCAGGATAAGTGACCTTCAGGATCGAACTCCGGATCTCCAGAATGCAAGACAAGCATAATAACCAGGCTTCGAGACTTTGGACCCGTTACAATAAGTTTACTGTGCATGCACTATAAGTTGTTGACTCGCTGCAGGTAGCTAGAGATATGTTGATGTAACAACGTTGCTATTTAGAGTAGAGTACGGTAGTATGGGGAAACACACACATATGGACATTCTGAAAGTAAATATACATCACACAATGATAATGTCAAAAGAATGTGAAAAGCATTTATTCTCCTGTCTTTTATAAGCATTTGTGTTTAATTATACACAGTGTTAATGGTGGAAATAAGCATGTAGCAATTTTAATTTTTTCATTTATCCTATTGGTCGTCTTTACGAAGTGCAGTTACAGTACCGAAATGCAATGTACTACAAGATACATTCTCAGTGTCTCAAGCGTAAATCTTTTTCGGTTATCTGCCAAAGTTTGTACTGTAGAAAGCTGCGCTCTACGTCGCATGACGTGATAGGAGCAAAACGAAAAAACCTAACATCATTGCAGTCTCTAAGAGACAGTCCTTTATTCTCGGGTGACTCTATGTCCACTAATTTGCTGTTTATGTTACACAATGTTCCATATCCGTTATTTTTACATAAAATTGATTTCCACTTATGTTTTACACTTTCAGTAATCGGTGTACTTGATGTCTCATTAATTCTCTGCATCATTTTCTAAATTAATTTGAGGGCTTCCGGCATCTCTTGCTCTGATTTTTCTAACCGTGTAATAGTTTCAGACACAGTTTGTATGAAAACAAAGTTATTCGTCAGAACCTTCAAATCCGACAGTTTTCCTTTGCGTATTTGTTGGCATTCATTCTACAGTACCCCCCCCCCACCCACTGTACGCTTTACCACTATACTCAGGACGTCGTTATGCGGATTTCCCACTGAACAGCTCTATTGGGTCCGAAGTCTCGAAGCCTGATGATAACTATGCCACTGTATTGAGTGAAGTTTTCTTTGGTAACCGAAAACCCAATAATTTTTCTTGACATACTATTTTTAGAAAGTAGGTCAATATTTAAAATTATTTTTCTTTCTTTCTCTCTTTATCTTAGTTCAACCTCTCCCTTTAAGGTTAATTTATACGACCCACGCCACACGGGCGTTACAGGACCGCGACCTGTCGGAAGAGGAATTAGTCCACTGGATCACAAACTTATTTTTTTTACCACACAAGGACACGGAGGGCCTCCCTGGGTGAGGGATCAGCTCAATGCTAGGGCCACCGCCGATACAACACAAACATTTAAGACATTACATACCATAAACTCACACATATGGAAGGATTAAAGGAAGGATCGCCGTCCATGGCCGGACTTTCAAGAGGTATAATCTTGGTATTTACCTGTAAATAACTGAGGAAACCATGAAAAACCTCAGTTAGGATTGTCGGCCCCTGGGATCGAATCCCAGACCTCCCGAATGCAAGGCTGGCTCCGCTAGCCCACTCGGTTAAAATTATTATTAAAAATGAAAAAGAAAGACATGCAATAAGAAATAAAGACAAACAGGTAGAAAATTCGAACGGAGGTACCATAGAGTGTTATAATTCACTTCATAGAGTAGCCACGAATAAATAGGTTGAGAATCAGTGACAAAGAGAACGAAGGCAATGATAACTTATATAAATTGAACTGCAATCATCTTCTTTGCCCAATAAAATTATTGTTATAGGAGCTGTATTATCTCTTTTGATAAATATTAGATTCTTAATTTTGCCCTTCTACTAGCCTCCACAACGTCTCCAAAGGAAAAGAAAATATAGTTTCTTTAAAACATGATAGGGGGGAAAGGAACTGGCCACTCTACCCCATTATTTCTGGCCTAGTTGCCTCATAAGTGGTGCCTTCTTGGTATCACTTGTGAGGTTCAGATTTGTCTACGGACAGTTGACCAAACAACAACAAAACATGATACATCACCCATATGTCTGAAACTCTTTGACTTCTGTTAGTGAGCGGACTTCTTATATAAGATATACTCTAAACAAGACTTCTAATTAATCTTCAGTGATGCGTTGGGAGTGGGAATAATTCCCCCTATAATAATCAAAAATAATAATAACAATAATAATAATAATAATAATAATAATAATAATAATAATAATAATAATAGTCTTCCCAAGAAGATAAGTACATTAAACTACAATCAAATACTCATATTTCTCGTAACTACAAAAATGCATCCCATACAGGGACTAATAATCACTAGGCTATACCGTTTTTAAGTTATCTTAATCTTAATATATAAAAGTAGCTAGATATAGAATAGACTTTGTGGGAGTACAGGAGGTTAGGTTAGATGGGAACGGCATAACACATATAGGAGATTATTTGTTGTATTATGGGGAAGGAAACGATAATCACCAATTAGGAACAGGATTCTTTATTCATAAAAGAATAAAATCAGAAGTAAAAAAGGTCGAATTTATCAGTGATAGGTTATCGCATTTAGTACTTAAGGGTAGATGGTGCGATATCGTAGTTATAAATGCTCACGCCCCTACAGAAAAGAAACAAGACCATATAAAGGATAGCTTCTATGAGGAATTGGAAAAGACTTTTGATCAGTTAAAGTTACACAACACAGAACTTCACGCATTATATTCTTCACCTGACATAATTAGGAACAATAAATCCAGACGCTTGAGATGGGCAGGGCATGTAGCACGTATGGGAGAATCCAGAAATGCATATAGAGTGTTAGTTGGGAGGCCGGAGGGAAAAAGACCTTTAGGGAGGCCGAGACGTAGATGGGAAGATAATATTAAAATGGATTTGAGGGAGGTGGGATATGATGATAGAGAATGGATTAATCTTGCTCAGGATAGGGACCAATTGCGGGCTTATGTGAGGGCGGCAATAAACCTCCGGGATCCTTAAAAGCCAGTATGTATATGTATGTATGTATGTATGTATGTATGTATGTATGTATGTATGTATGTATGTATGTATGTATGTATGTATGTATGTATGTATGTATGTATGTATGTACGTATGTAATTTTTTTAATTTCATGTTTTATTTAACGACGCTCGCAACTGCCGAGATTATATCAGCGTCGCCGGTGTGCCGGAATTTTACCCCGCAGGAGTTCTTTTACATGCCACTAAATCTAGTGACATGAGCCTGTCGCATACTTAAATGCTATCGACGTGGACCAGGATCGAACACGCAACCTCGGGCACAGAAGGTCAGCGCTATACCGTCTATGCCACCCAGGGAGACTGCCTGTATGTATGTATGTATGTATGTATGTATGTATGTATGTATGTATGTATGTATGTATGTATTCAACATCGACTTTCACGAGGCCATGGAAATTACAACATGAAATTAAATAACATGTTGATACATCATGAAGGCCAAAATCTAGACAATTCATGCGATAAGCATCTCTACACAGTTCAGGACCGTATTGTGAATTCCTCGATGCAGTTGTAGATAGTGAGCAGGCTGTGTTTTACAACTGAATTCTTAAATTATTTGGAATCACAAAGATTGCTACCACATAATTGAATACTTAATATTGAATCACCAATAGTACTATTGCGAAATATTGACCCACCAAAATTATGCAATGGAACAAGAATTGTTGAAAAAAATTCATGCAAAACTAATAGATGTGACAATATTAACTGGCAAAACGAAAGGAGAAGATGTTTTTATTCCACGCATTCCTATGATACCAACTAACATGCCTTTCGATTTTAAGCACCTTCAATTTCAGTGCTACTCACTTTTTGTAATGGCATTATTAAAATAAAGCTCAAGGACAGTTGCTCAAATTTGCAGACATTAACTTAAAAACTGCGTGTTTTATATTCTCAACTATATTTTATACAAAGGAGTGGGGAAAAAAAAAAGAAAAAAAAAAAGATTTTACACACATCAAAAAGAAATTCAATGATACTTATGCCATGTTGCTAATGTAGTATGTGAATGTACGTAAGTCGACTGAAAATAACACTGAATGAATTCTAAAATATACGTCTCTCAAAATATTGTTGTTCATGTCCGAAAATGTGTTACTGTGAAATTCTATCTGTATAATCACGTTGCCAATGTAGCATGTTATACGTTGTGGAAATACAGTCTCTTAATTTCTAAAATACCGGCATACGTCTCTCAGTATATTAGTCTTTATGTTAAAAAATGACTTATTGCGAGTTTATATTATATCTGTATTCTGTTATAAATTAAGAATCAATATAATTAATATGTTCTGAATTTGTGAGATATAATTTCTCAAGTCATATTAAAAAAAACTGGGTATGATATAAGTGGGCGTACAGCGGTCAAGGGGTAAAAAATGTTCCAATATAAATTAAATTATGTACGTATATATCGATTCTTTGGTACGACCGGTAGAATGATAATTTTTGGCTCACGATGACATCCCAACGTGTTCAGACTGGAAACAAGAGAATTTCCTGTTATCGCTGTCTCTGAAATTCAAGTGAAAGCACACACAGACATGAAATTACGTGAAATGCACAGCTTCAGATCAAGTGTCGATCTTATAATTATTTTATCTCTGCCTCTGTGAAACGTCACATTTGCGGTGGGGAGAATAGGAGACGGCAGAATAGTTGAAATACTTTTTAATACTTGAAATTTGATAGTCACTGACCAGTAGACATAAAATGTAAGATCTGTAGAACATTGAGACAATGCTAAGCGGGTGTATAGGGACCGAGGGGTGTGTTTTTGTTTTGCTGATCTTCAAGAATGTTAACTCATTTAAAGTTTGTGTGACTGTAGTCTGCATATATTTTCGTTTGGATTTATTTTATTTATAGTTTGATTTTTATATTATTTCATTTGTATTCCTGGTGGTGTGGAACAATAGAAAAGAGAAGGAATAATGGTTTTAACTACACCAGAATAAATAAATAAAGACAAATAAATATATATAAATTTAAAAAAAATTGAACGTAAGGCATAGTATGAAACGTTTTCTTTCAGGTGCCTGATCTGCAGCTGTTTTAAATCGAGAGTACCCTGGCAGGCATTTGGCTAAGAAGTTAATTAATTCGTTCAGATTCAATATTTTTGGACTATGTATGTATTTATTCACACTGCAATGGGTATATACCCGGTGGCAGTGGTAACTAATTACACTCAATAAAGACAATAATAAACACAATTAATAAAAAAATACAATTAATAATAATACTAATAATTAATACTAACAATAATTAATAATAATAATAATAATAATAATAATAATAATAATAATAATAACAGGGAACATCCTAAATTAAATGAAACACGATCAGTTAAAATAACATTTAAAGTAAATCTAATTTGTACCTTAAACCTATGTTCGAACTAAAACCCACGAGTATGATATGTTCATATCTGCACAAGTACCTTTCAACACTACACTCATTTCGCTGTCAACTCACTCACTGCACTGGAACTACGACACATTTCACTGATTCTATCCTGATTTAACTAACACTTCAAAAACATTTCACTGTTCAAATACTTTGCACTGCCACTATAAACTATAAAGCTTCACTGACAGGAACACGTTTCACTTACTCAACACACTTCACTGACACAACATAATTCTTCACTGATAGAACACTTCAATAACAAAATATCAATTACACCCTTTAATACTGTGTATAATTATCATCTATTAGTAAAGTCCTTAAGCCTATTTTTAAATACGTTTTTGGTTGTTGGTAAAGCCTTTAGTAAGTCTGCAGGTAAAGCATTCCAGTCCCTGATAGTACGATTGAGAAAAGAAAACTTTCCAGTGTCCGTCCTCTGCCTTCTTTCCCTCTATTTATAAGAGTGGTCGTTCCTTGAAGAGTAATTTGGCGGCTGCAACCTATTTTTTATTTCTCTCCAGGCAGGCTCACCTCTGTATGTTTTGAACAGTGCGCATAATCGAATTCGCGTTCTCCTGTCCGTGAGTGTGTCCCATTTTAATGGTGAATTTTTCCGACAATACTTGAGAGCCCGTTTTTGAATCTTTTCCAGTGTCTTAATATGTTCTAGTCTGTAAGGATCCCAACATGCAGCACCATATTCCATTACTGGACGTACTAGTGATTTATATGCAATCTCTTTGGATTTATCAGAGCCTTTTCTTAGTACCCTCATCACAAAGCGACTAGGAAAGCTTAGTAAAGACAGTTCGTTTTTGGTTGTCTATAGTTGAGTTTCTTGAGATTTCCTAGAACTCTAACAACCAGTTTAATATAAAAAAGAAGCAAAAGGACAATCCAGGCAACGCCGTGTGCTTTCAGTTAGTAATTGTTATAAATAAATTTACCAATATTGTAAACGAGACTAAATAGGCTACTATAAATTTCAATTCATTTAGTTACACCACCCGGCGGAAAATACTAGAATTCAATATTCCTCTTGAGTTTTCCTAAATTTTCCTCTTATTTAAACCAAGACTCGCAAGTAAACTTACAAGTTTCATATAATCACAACACTACACTTCAAATAATGGTACACATCATGTTGGCTATCATGTCAGATGTTTGTTAAAATAAATCGTCTAGAAATTGGTTAACTCTCAAACAAAATACGCATTAAATGCTTCATGTTCAAGTTACAAGCAACGCCTACTTGTTGCTAAGATTCGATTTGCAACAAAGATTTGACAATATCAAAAATAAGAGATAGGGGTGGGGGTTGAACTGACAAGCAAACGTTCTGATGGGGCAGATAAAAAAGTTAAATTTTTTTTCTTCCACCATATTAATAATGTCAAAAGAAGTGCTTACAAAAATTTTGGCCACTCGACCGCAATTACGAAGCCGTCCAGAAAGTGATTTTCCCAGGGACCGTTTATGGAAAAAAGCACAATTGCATAGAAATATTTATTGAAACAGATACAGCAGTTGTTGCGCTATTTGTCAACATATTCCCTACTGGAATCGAGACATTTGTTGTACCATGGGATCAATTTTTGTGTCGTAAAAGTCAGCGGCCTCAGATCGGAACCAGCGTTTGACTATGTTTGCACCTTTCTCTGTCGATCCCATGATATGAGAAATGTCTCAATTCCGATCGAAAATATGTTGAAAAATAGCTCAACAATTTCTGTGTCCGCTCCAATAAATTTGTCCAATGAAAATGTGTTTTTTTTTCTGTTAGCAGCCCCTAGCCAACTTATTTTTTGCGGCCCACGTAATTGCGGTCGAGTGGCCAAAATTTGTATAAGCACTTCTTCTGACATTATTAACATGGTGGAAGAAAAAAATTAAACTTTTTTATCTGCCCCCATCAGAACGTTTACTTGTGAATGCAAAATCATTGGTGACGGGAACTGACCGCCGAGGTGAAGACTGTTAATTAATATTGTGCTCCCTACACGACCGCCTCCCTCACTCTGTCTTCCTTTTTCTCTCCTTCTCCATCTCTCTTTCTCTCGGAAGTGTTTCCACATTTCGCCGGCCGATGATGCTATAATTGATGATGTTGCTAGCCTTGGCTACTCCGATCTGGTCCCCGTGCGGCATTGTTTCTCTTGCGGGCTCGTCACAGTTCTCACAAAAGCGTCCAGAGCACGGATATAGGTCACGTAAAGAACGCCTATGAAAGTTTAAGCCGGCAGACGACCTTGTGCGACCAGGAAGCACCCAGCGCCCTCTGTTATTGATTCAGAACGCGGAAGTCGCGGCGCGACGTGGCGTCGGGACGCTACCGGCAGGTGTCAAGGTCGTGTCTAGGTCGCGGGTTAGGCTGGCCGGAGTGTCAAGCTCTCCCTTGAGGATTCATATGTAACGACTCCAGGTTCAAAACCTGGTTTATGTTGAACGGAGATTGCAGGTACACCCGTTTCTCCTGGCATCGCTTCATTTTTTTTTCGCTACCGTATTCATTAATATCTGCATCATTATATACAATAGAAGTAATTTAATACAGTTATATGAACACTTTTGGCGGCCGGGTAGCTCAGTTGGTAGGGCAGCTGGCTACGGACTGGAAGGTCCGGGGTTCGATCCCAGGTGGTGACAGAATTTTTTCTCGTTGCCAAACTTTCAGAACGGCCCCTATAAAATTGAGTACCGGGTCCTTCCCGGGGGTAAAAGGCGGTCAGAGCGTGGTGCCGACCACACCACCTCATTCTAGTGCCGAGGTCATGGAAAGTATGGGGCTCTACCTCCATGCCCCCCCAAGTGCCTTCATGGCATGTTACGGGGGTACCTTTTACCTTTTTTATATGAACACTTTCTTCCTTAAGCTACGTTACGCGGTCGAACATCTGTACCAGCGTCGTGGTACTACCACTGAAGATGGAGGAGCATTCCTCCGAAACATGTCTGGTTTTTAACCGATTTTATTAATTTTATTCAATCATTAAAAGTGTTCTTATAACTGTATTAAATTACTTCTATTGTATATAACTATCTCACTCATGAACACTGTTGTATCTGACCTAACTTATGTAATTTAATCTGCATCATTATTATAACGTCATCATCATCATCATCATCAATACAAACATCTTCGTCCTCACGCTTGTGAGAATATTTTGAACAGATAGTAGACATTTATCAACAGCGGAATCCTCTAGCCATCATGGCGCAATACTTCTACTTAAGATAACACCAAAATACAAGACAAAGAGACACATACTCAGTCCTTATGGAAAATAGACAAATTCGCACTCTCGTACCGGAAATCGGACCCAAGCCTCTGGCTTAGTATCCGGGAACCTAAGCCACGGAGCAGTTAAGGGCTGGTCCACAATAAACCGGGAACAGAAACGACAACGAGAACTAGAACGGAAATATTATTAAAATACATATATCTAAATGTGAGCATTCACAATTAACTATTGTGAATGATCACATTTAAATACATTTATTTTAACATTATTGCCGTTCTCGTTGTCTTTTCCGTTCCCGGTTTATTGTGGACCAGCCTTAACATCTCTATCGTAAGAATAAAAGTGAATGGAAAACTACTGCTCCATGTTATTTTAACATCCAAGTCTGAAGGATTTCAGAAGCGAAAAGTATATTATTAGAGAAAGATTAGGATGTTATAAAGAGTTTTCGAAAAGTCTGACATCTGTAAGCGTCTGGAACTGACTAAAAGTAACAAGTGGAATAATTTAAGACACCCGCAGGCGCTAATAAATCGTGGCACATCCCACAGATCGAAGACCGGACTTAAGGATATAAAACTCCGAGGACTGGAGTTGATGTAGCGTCAACAAATGCACACCACGCCCGCCGCAGTTTAATGTGTTTTGACCTACCTCGCGCTGTTCGTCGTGGCGTGGGGACGAGGAGTGGAGAAGAAATAACAAAACAAAACAGCCCATAAAGCTGTAAGGGCCTGTGCGGGTCCCTGACCTACGCACCGCGGCTGGTATGCAGCGAACACAATGGCCGGCCAGCCAGCCGGGCTTTTTATTGCTGCGGGTTTCAAACCCGGCTCGCACAGCACGGCTTGGCGCGACTCGACGGGCGGGCGGACTATCTGCCGCCCGATAAGATAAGATACGCGGTGCATCTCTTGCATCCTGCCCCCCTCCCGACGGCGCTATTGATCGCACGGCTCGTCCGCCGGGAATCGATCTCAGGACCCCGAGCATTGCGCGTGTAATCGCATTACGACGTTCCTCGGCCCGCTCTTGCACGCAGCGCAACGCTTCGTCTGAGCAACGACTTGTCCACCACTGATTCTTTCCATTCAATTACTTAGTTTAGCAGCACTGTATCAATTGTTTTTCGACGACAGCGTTCACCTGTGTCCTATCAAGTAACAATTTTGTTTGATAGTGAATGTACCGAACTGCTTGTGTAGCTGCAATGAATACGTAACTGTGTGAAGAATGTTTTTTTAAGAGCATGAATCTATGACGGATAAAGTGAAGACAAAATAACCTCTATCTCCCGTTTTCAGTATATTAATTTCGTTTTCTTTTTTCACCTCTTCTTGTCCTTCTCCTTCCCGTTATTCTCATTCTCCACTTCCTCCTATCATTTCTTTCGCTTCCGTCTGTTGTTTTTCTTATTCTTGTTTCCTCTTCTTTTCTTTTCCTTCATTTCCGTATCGCCTTTTGGATTATGTTTTTTTTTCTTGTTTGTCTTTGCCCTTTCAACATTTTAGAGTAATATATCTGTTCAATATACTATTCATTATTCAGAAGGAAAAATTACTTTAAGTGTCTTGCCACTGTCTTGGCCCATTAATTTTTCTAAGTCGACTTTATATTTGTACCAACTTCGTTGCTCATATAGAAAGCACTCCCTGCTTATTTACAGACTCTTCATCAACTACTGTTCCATTCCTACATCAGAAGTCAATGATGAAACGGAAGAATCCACTTGTTTTGGCGTAATGAACAACGCTGCTCTGTTCAATTTTTCATCGATGCTCCACGCCACCTATCCGCCCCGGACGTGTGGATGCAACAGTTGTCCCCCCCTCCCGAAAAACTGGTCTGGGCGTGGCGCGCGGACGAAATGCATGTGCATTGCGGCCGAGCCAACGAGGTTTCGTTTGAAAAAGTGTCAGGGTCAGATTGGGCCGCGCTCGCTGCGGAGTCTCGAACCAGTGGGAAAGCAGTCGTCTTGCTGTTAGGTTGTTGTTTTCTGCAATCGGACGACTTCGGCCGGGCTCCGACCAGCGGCGCCCGATCCATATCCGAAAAGGTCATTAGTGGAGACCGGAAGTGGAACGCAAGGGGTAGGAGGGCCTCAATATTTTTGGTGGGGGGAGGGACCTCGGCGGGTCGATTGAAAGTGTGTGACGGAGATGGAAGAAAAACTTAGAAAATAGCGAGCGGCGGCGGCGACGGTAGGAAGGCGCTGCTGCTCACGCAGTTTATTGATCAGTTTGCAAATTTAATTGATCTCGTAATTTTTCGGTAGAGCCCCCCCTCCCGGCCCCCTCTCCCCCCGCCGCCCGCTCACCCGCTCCTCGCTAAAGATCGCATCGAAGACGCGGCAAGGCGGTGCAACGTGTTGCGTCATGAGCAATGTGACGTCACCGGTAGGGTGAAGGCAAAAATGGCGGAGTGCTCCTATGCTCGCTGCGTTCAGGAGCGCCGAGCGATCAAAAAAGAGCTGCAAAGATGGACGAAGAATATGGTTTTCGTAGTAGGTGAGTGCATCCAGTGTTGTAGACACACCTCAGCAGTGGTGGTGGCCATTTCGAGGCAGGCTGGTGCGGAAACTGCGGCGTGTTGCGACCTGTTGCCAAAAAATCCCTAAAACAAGGTTCCGCAATTCGGCGAGGGTCGGGCGGACGGGCCCCCGCTACACACGGCCGCGTTTCCGCGCGGGGCCGCCCCGGGCGCGCACTAACGGCGCCCAGTGCATGGGGGCCCGCGACCAGGTGCCCCAAGGCAGTGTTTGTGCACGTGTTTTGTGAAAATTGGAGCGCATTTGTGTTTGGTGGTGAGCAAGGCATCAGCTGGCCGGGGGGGTCGTGCAGCCTGGCGGAACAGCCGGGGCCCTACTTGTCATCCGCAGACGGAGTACGTAACTGCTTCTGCCATGACCCACCGCAATATTCGCGAGGTAAATACTGGGTGGAAATGGAAAAGTAGGTGAAAATACGTGCGGACGTGTCACGATGTAGTGAAATGCACCGCCGCACTGCATGCACTTCTCGCTGCATCCAAATTGCGCTGCAGAGCAGGTAAATTAGGTCGCTCGACTCGAGGTAAGTGTCCGAGACGTCACACGGCCGGCGTTCAAACCCGCACCTCCCCCCCATCGCCAGTTTGGTGTGTGCGTGCCCCGGGCCCCCGCAGCCTCATGGACTGGCCCCCCTTGTTTCAGGTCTGGAAAGAGTGGCTGAGGAGTTGATGGGCAGGAGAAAATGGAAACAGTACCAAGACGTCGTGTTGAGGACCCCCCCACTCAAAATAGACGTGGAACAAGATTGGGAACCCCAAGACAAATGCTGCATGTGTGACGGCAGAGCATTCCCAGACTCAGCGACGGTGAGTACTATGTAGGTCGCTCTTAACGGCCGCAATAAAACCGCACATTTTTTAATGAGTGGCATAACCAACTTCCAAGAGCCATAAAATGGGAATAATTTGTTATGACAACCTTAAACACATGTTTGGTTTCGGGCCCTGACGGGAGTTTGCGAACCAATCCTTTCTCACTAAATAAAAAGAACAGGGTTCACACTCCGCACGAGGTACCTACGCCTGGTTTTATGTTTCAATAGACAAAGTGGACATAGAAGACAGTTATCTATTACCACTCGCAGTCTTCTCCCCACATCTATGTTCCGAATTTGTCTTGTTTATGGGTTGATGAGACAGAGTAAGTGTCTGATTGCCTTTTAATGCTAGCTAAAGGTTGAATGCCACAGTTTAACACATCATCGCTACCTTTCACTGAAAGCTCTCTTATCAGGATTGTGTCGAGCATGAAGAATTCATGTACATACTGCAGAACTTGGAAATACATTATAATGTACCAGTACAATAGATAAAAGTGCAATAATTTGCCATCACAAACCAGTATTTCTGTTTTCTTATGTGTTGCAAGTTTTGCTATTTATAAAGTTTTTGCTTTTACAAAAGAGTTGATTCTGATACATCGAGTATTCCCGCTATCTCTCAAATTAGGCCTACCTCATTCTGTGTGATCAGTCATCCATATTTTGCTCGAACTAAATTGGAGGTTATGTGAACATTTAACTTATTATTTATTTTTCTTCTGACAGAGAGTTTACATCTTTCATATTTAAAATTTCATTATTACTACTTAGAGTGCAATATTATGAGACTTCAGTAATAATAAATTTGGAAGTTTTTATGTTTCTGTGTCGTAGTGAACTCAGACAATTAATTGCCTTCGTTGTTTTCATAACTTCATCATACACAACTTTTCAGTATGTCACCTCTGAATTTGTACCTACATGCTTCATCATTATAATTGAACTAGGAAATCATTCTATCTTATATCATTGATCTTTACTTCCATATTTTGCATATCCATACATTCATATAGATTTGAAAAGTAAAGTAAGATATATTTTATAACAAATATGATGTTACTATAAAACATTGGTGAAACTAGCGCTGAGGTAGTTCCGGTGATTTCGGATGTGGAAATCGTTGAATTTATAAAGGATTTTTTGTGGAGATGCAGTTGATCGTATATGCAAGGCATAACAAAATCCTAAACTAATCAAACCTAACTTTTCACAGATTCGTATATCCAAGGGAACTACTTCAGCGCTAGTTTAGCATCATTGGTGGCAATAATAATAATAATAATAATAATAATAATAATAATAATAATAATAATAATAATAATAATATTTTTGCTGTATTGATATAGGCCTAATATATCACAGAGATTGTTAGCGAATATACAAGAAAATAAAATGCCAGTAATTAATGAAAATTGAATAGGTAAAAATGCATTACTTTTCAAAGAAGTTCATGATTTGTTACATTCTTTATGACAAATTGAGATGATAGTGACTCCTAATCAGACTTTGGCTGTCGAATCTTACATGTACTTTGTTTTGTTGTATTCTTTACATAGAAAATGTGATTGGAAATCACATAATAGGCCTATTGCAATCTTTACTTATGTTATTATATTTGAACTGTGATTTTATTTATTTAAATAGTAGGCCTATATGCAGATACAGACTTGAGATGAACTATGTTTTGTTCTTTCTTCTCTCATAGTCCATAATTACATGTCATAAACTCAGAAATAAGTTTTCTGTATATAGATTACTTTTTATTGTATTTTAGAGCCTGTGCTATCATCCCTTATCCTAGATCAGCCTAACTACATCTGCTATAGTAATACAAAACATTATTAGTGTCTCTAGGTGGGCCACATAATGCCATACTCTTAAAATGTTGTTTGTACAGTGATCAGGTCTTTAACTGCTGTATTGTAGAGCAGAGTGTCGAGTTAATGACTGCACTGTATGTAACATTTCCATTATATTTGAACAATATAAGTAAAAGTTTAGTATGCTATATTAAGTAAAAGTGGTTTACTGCAAAGTACAAAAGAATGCTTACTAACTTTATATTTTATCAGTTTCTGGGTATATAATTTGAAAACGCGGTTGAAATTGCTTCACTTTTCTATCTTTGCAGCTAAATCTTATCCTATATTGGCTGCAAGTTGTCACAATAACGAACAAGGAACTGTTCTTATTGCCTGATTTTTTTTTCAAAATGACTCTGAGACCTGCCAGTTTTTTATTTAATTAGTGATGTATCTGGCTTAGTAACTGAAATATTGCTCACCGCCTCGTGCTAACATTAAGTAAACATGAAGCAGATTGCAATATTACAAATTAGGAGTTTACCATCCTGTCAGGGATTAATCACTATCATTCATTTCTTCAATATTATTTATTATTTATCTTCTAAAGGTAATTTTAATTTAAAATTCTGTACAGCAATTATATATTCTCTTAGATTTCATAACCAATGGTTTCTTACTACAGTGACAATGGTCCATTCCCTGTCTGGTCGTACTGTGATGGAATTGAGGACCGTTTTTGCAAAACTTGCTAACTGAAAAAACTAACTTTTACAGAAAACACGAAAAACTGAATGGTGACAAATAGGTTATAGGTGCAACCATCACACTTTGACACATTACAATGAAGAGAAATAATTCAATTTTACTAAGATAACTTTAACATCGTGTAGTGGTCTGCTTTATGTTAACGAATCCACCAAAATCTAAATTTTGCAAATTTTGCAGTTAGCAAGTTTTGCAAAACGGTCTTCAATTAGGGGCATGTTTTCTGTAAATAGTCTATTTTATCTTTCTCATTGATTTCTTTCTACTGTTACTTTATTTTTCTTCTACTCATTGGCTGTATAACCTCAACAGATTAGATGCACCACTAAGATAGATAGATAGATAGATAGATAGATAGATAGATAGATAGATAGATAGATTTATTTGTTCCATAATATTCTTACATTTGCTTTACAGCATAGAATATAGAACATGTCCAATTCTTACGTTTAACAATAAAATGCAATACATATAAAATGCAAATATGAAATATGTATAGAATTAATACCTTAATAACAATAATATTTTATACAATGTAATATGTTTACCATTTAATATTATTATAATATTTACACAGTACTGTGAAATGTCAAGAATTCATCTACAGAATAGAAAGTGTGAGATATTAAGTAATTTTTTAGTTTTGTCTTAAATAATGCAGGGTTTTGGCTATGATTCTTAATGTCTTCAGGAAGACTATTGAACAATTTTATCGCCATGTAACTTACTCCCCTTTGAAAGCATGATAAATTTGATGATGGCGTATGAAAATCATTCCTTCTGCGGGTATTTATACTATGTATGGCTGAGTTAGTTGGAAAATTTTCTTTATTACATAAGAGGAAATTTATTGTAGAGTATATGTATAGCAATAAGGACAATTCATGTCAGTTCTAACATCTGTATATACAAAAAAGAAAATGTTTTATGCTCATCATAAAATTAAAGCCATTAAAAGTTTCTGTGGATCTGTGCAGTAGAGTTTACCATATTTTTTATGAGAAATTTTGTGTATGTTAATTTCATTGTATGTTTAATTATATTGAATTTAGCTCATGAATGTGCTCTGTTTATTGCTGCATGTTGTGATATTTTCAAAATTATTTTGAACTATAATATGCGGCTCCTGCACAGGATTTACAAACCTGAATCTTAAATAAACAGATCAAGTTTGTGTAGTTATAATAGAGACTTAGAAAACAAAATCCCTTTGCATTTACACTCCTCCCCCAAAAAGCAGGAGATGAGTCATGCCTGTAAGAGAAGGAAGCCACTGCTTCCTGCCATCTTCAGGCCAGGGAAGAGATTTAGCATGTTTTCCTGGTGTAACCAGGTGCCAGCAACAAGGAAGCTGGGAATACCAGTAACGAATTTTGTTTTCCTTCCTGATGTAACAATTTGGTGTATTTTGATGCCATCACCAGAGTCCAGCAGCATCAGACAGTGGCAGTACCGGCACCAATAGTCAGGGGAGCAGTTCCCTGAGAGAGACTCCGCCAGTAACATTGCCCCACGAAGGAGCAGCTCCGAACAACGTCGCCCCCTCCCTCTCGTCATCGGCGTCCAGCATGACGACATTACAGTCAGTCACATCGATGGCTGCATCATTGGCTGCGGTTGCTGCTCTCACTTCGAACACGAATCATTCCGGCTCTGGATCAACGGCCAACAACCCCCTCATTCCCAGTGTCCCGACACCGTCTAATACCATGCCGTTTTACCCACCGCCACCCCATCACCACACCGGTCTCTTCCCTCATTGGTACCTTTCACCTCCAAATTCCCACCTTCCGGGACGAACAATCCCCTCCCCGGCGGCAGTGCTGGCTGAAGGACTGAGACACGAAGCGGTGCCTTCAGCGAAGCAGGATCATAGCACCACACCCCCCATAGTGATGGCACTTCCCCCCTCCAGCAATGTGACAGAACAGCCCCTGGATCTGAGTGCCAAGGCCGTAGCGTGTGGTAGTGAGAATACAAGAGACTGTGCCCCCCCGCCCGACCAACAGCAGCAGTCGTTGAAGGTGCCCAGCATTGAGAACAAGCAGATCTACAAGTGAGTACAGCACATAACTTTTTGTTGTGTTGGAAATAAAAAGTTACTCCACTTCTTCCAAAGTAATGAATATGCCAAATGAATCTAGTATCCACATGATTTTGGTGAACGTTGTTCATTTTTTGTTAACTTCTGTAATTTGTTACAACTAATTTTCACATAGAATGTGATCTCTTTCTCATTTTGATCTTTCTGTTCCGTAAGAAAATTTTAATGGAATGAAAAATCTATATACCGTATGTAATAACTCAATATGTGATTCATATTTGGTTTGAAATTTTAAAATAATTAAAATTTTCTTCGTTAATATTTACATTTGAAAAGTAAACATAAGTTTTGTCCCTGGTAATAAAATACATCCACTGCAGTGGCTCTGAGATAGCATAAGTGCCTCCCATCCGAGCAGTCCATGTTTCAATTCCTAGCATGGACAATGGAAGAAATTTATATTCCATTTGGCCAAACACCTGCATAGAATTGGAATATATCAGTCCCCTAACTGCCCATTGTGCAACTCAAACCAAGAAATGGATTCGGAACACCTCAAAATCTGTGCTTCAGTGGCTGGTCATGATAATATCTTTGAAAAATATTGGAGTGCAAGGGGTCAAATGACTTTATTGTCAAACGCCTGGCATTAGAAAACAACAACAACATATTCCATCTACAGGACTGAGTGGTTGTCCATTGTCTTGTGATTGTCCTGAGATGTCTCTGCAGTGACCTTGCATTGTGCTAATCGCACAACCGGGGAGACCTGCAATGTATGGATGTGTCTAGTATCAATTCACAGAAAATGCCCTCTCTCCCTCCTCTACACTGCATAGATTTGTGAGTCAGTAAAACAAGAAAAGAATAAGTAATAAAATGCAGAGTACGAATATGGCATATGTTTTCTATTATCTTTGAAATTTTCTAACTTTTGGATTTAAAATACTAGTAAATATTTATTTTTTATTTCCAACGTGTTAATTCTTTTTGTATTTCTCTATAGCCCCAAAATAACGTAATACTCAATGGAATAAGATTTTAACATCAGCCCTTTAATTTAGAGTATCATTTAATTTCAGTTTGTCTATTATATCTAATTCTGTTATCCTATAATTCTGATCTTCTGGAATTTCACTACTGTGAAATACCTATGATGTGTCTTTTAAAATGTTTTTATATGTAACATATTGAGGGATTCTATTTTAAATTTAATTCAAGAAATAGTTAATACGAAATGTGGGTTATCTTCGGAGTACTATATTGGCCTTGAAATTAGTTTATTCTTTTTATATTGCTTTGAAAAAAATAATATAGTGATCATGAAACATGATACTGTTTTACTTATTATTATTGAAGAAATATTGACTACAGACTGTGATCAACTTTATTTATATTTCCTGTCACATGCAAATATTAACAAAGGGAATAATTGAATGTTTCCTTTAAAATATCATTAAAAAGAATAGATTATTTTCATATGTCTCTGGGGCAACTAATTTTTGAAAATTAAATAATATCTATATTCGAATTTCATTCCTCCTCTTTTAAGTAAAAATTTTGACAAAAAATGAGCACACTGTATACAAACTAATATTAAATTGTGTTGTGACAACGAAACGAAATCTTTGTTCCATACTTTTATTTGTGAAAGATAACATCCTTTCACAATTAGACAATTATTTTGCATTTTTATTTTTGAAAGATAACATGTTAGGCAGTTATTTTGCATTTTATTTTTGGAAGATAACTTGCTTTCACAATTAGGCAATTATTTAATTACTACATAAATATATTTAATGAGTTATCACTTTTAAAGCAATGAAATATTATAATTACTGTATATTCATTATTCTTTTTTTTTTTTTCTGTATTGCGTATGGAATGATGGAATGATATACGTACATTTTTCTTATCCTTCTTTGTTTCTTGATAATGAAATGAGAACCTTCCCTGTTTTTTTTTTTTTGTCATTGAAATAGTGAAATTATATTCCCATGAATTAATATAATGAATTTTGTCTCCTTTTTTTTTTTCGTAAACTAATTAAATGATCGATCTTCAGTATTTTATCGTTGATGTAATATTATGGAGCGAGTTTAGTTCGCATTTATCCCTGAATTGATTATATTTAAGTTCATAGTCTATCGCGTTTTTGCCTCAGAAAAAAAAGAAATAAATGTTACATAAGGACCGACTGGAAAGAAACGGAATGATAGTCTCACATTAAAAAAAAATATATAGGCCTATAATGTATTAATTTGTATGCGAAAATATTCTTATTTATTAACTGTTGAACATAATTTTTACTTGAAGCGTTGAAAATTGAATTACGAAATTCCTCTACATTTATATTTTTATTCAGAAATCTAACATACCGTCGTCATATTCTTTATATCCTCTGTCGAAATGTTTCATGTTTTTGTTATTCAAAATGAATGTTGCCATAGTCAGCCATGTTTCCCATCTAGTTGTCACGTTGGTGCATTTAGGCATCAGCTTTATCTAGACATTTTGAGGGCTGTGTTATCTGTTTGTTTCGGTCTGCCAAACTTAAGCCGCTATGGAAAGTGAGTGTTATCTCTCATAATGTCCCCCTGAACTTTTTATCTGAGTTCAGTTGCATTATCTGGGAATGTATGTTGATACAACAGCAAAATAACTTCCTTAACCTGTAATTCATTGCAACTTTCGGTTCTTACGTAACAGGGAGCTCATTCTTTATCTACAAGAACAATGTGTCTACAGACAATATTATAGAAAGAATACCACAATATACAGTTCATATGTGACATAACACAACCAAGGCCAGTAGTAAATCTCCTTTCTGAAATTTATATGGATGGTTCAGGTACAATTACAATGGAAGTGTATCTATGTATGAAGTGTGCATTATAGTTGCAATTGACGAGGTTATGATCACAGTATTTCCAAATATAAAATTAGCAATATATGTAGATGTATTACAGTTAACCCTTAAATTAGCAAAACTTCATTTCTCACACTAGTTTATTAAACCATGTCGGACTGTAAAGAAAACAACTATCACAATGTCCATATTTTATATGTTGTACAATATTATAGTATTGTGAAATTTTGGTTAAATTTAATTTTCCTAAGCCACCGGCGTGGCTCAGTCGGTTAAGACGCTTGCCTGCCGGTCTGAAGTTGCATTCGGGCGCGGGTTCGATCCCCGCTTGGGCTGATTACCTGGTTGGGTTTTTTCCGAGGTTTTCACTATCACCAATCTCATCGATGCTAAATAACCTAGTAGTTGATACAGCGTCGTTAAATAACCAACTAAAATTTAAAAAAAATAATATTCCTACCAATTTTTTTTCTATTGTTCTATTAAAATTATAGTATACTAGTGTCTTGTGCAGCAAATGCTGCAAACTAAGTTCGTTAGACGTGCAAATAAACATTTTTCAGATTTATTTTCAATGAAGAATACCAGACATTCGGAAAGTTATTTGCTTCCATAACAATGAAAGATACTCTTTCTCGAGCCAATACTGAAGAGAACCACGAATATAAATATCTACACCACACCGCCATTAAATATATGAAAAAGACCCAACCCCACTTGATTAATAATTATAAAAATATTTGATTTTTAATAATATTATCTTACGTAAGTTTTATAGCTTTCAGTAACATATACTATATATACTATATAGCCGCCACTTAGTAAAATGTAGAAATCAAAATCTAATTTAAGTTATTCTCTACATCTACTTATATAACCCCGAAACGTTTCACTTTCATATCATCAATATAGCATTAATATGTATAATTAATGAAAAATAGTCACATCATGGCATTAACTACAATAATATTTCATTTCTAATGGTAATAATGTCATCAAACCACCTCATGTTTTATAGTTTTTAATATCCACTACACAGCTGTATCCAGAAAATTACACACCACAGAATCGAACCTGTAAATTATTTTTAGTAACTTAAGTTTTTAATAACCAATTTAATTTGAGCTCTAAATATGTCAGCATTCTTGCAGATCATGGCCTTCGTGTAATATTGTTTACTGTAGTGTGTGTTTTGTTTTATTGTGAAATGCAACACTGCCGACTTGATGCTCGCTTCACTTCTCCTGAATGCAATTAGCTAGTTCTCAAAACTGACGACAGATGGATTTTGGAAAATAGGAAAATTATGTAGGAAAATTGACATTTCACTGAAAACTACTATTTTTCCGAAAAACTTTGGGTTCCAAGCTTCAAAATGAGGGGCCATTTATTAAAATCCGTTCAGCCATTTTCCCGTAATTTCCATTACCAGTTCAAATTATATATATAGATAGCTATTAACCTGTTGTATCGTATAGAATACATTATGAATAAGGGTTAATGACTACATAGGTCGCGTAAAAATTAATTAATACCAGTAGTATTTTCCTTAGGGTAGAAATTCTGAATATATATCAAATACTGGTTCCGGCACTTTTGATTATTTTAAAGAAATTTCCTTTTTCTTACTGAATTAAGAATTAAATTACTATGCTTGCATAAGCTCGCAAATGAATCCTAGCTTTAAATATGTCTATCAAATTCATAGTGCCACAGTCAGCCTCATTCATGTCTCTTCTGATGAGATGAGTTAGATTATTACATTATTTTGGATTAGTATGTGGAAATAAACATTTTTGCTGAAATAAGTAATCATTCATGTTAAAAGTTTCGCAATGAAATATTTTATACACATAAGTTACATTATTAAACTTATAACGTGAAAATTAATATGCATCTTGGATGATACATGGAAACTAAATTAATCTTTTCTGAAAATTTCCAAAATCTTTCTTTTTATCTGTTACCTACATTTGATTGTTTATTTATTTATTTATTAGACGGATGACTTGATAATAAAAAAGTTTATTGAAAACAATTTGAAAAATGTGTCTCTGCGATCATAAAGTCTCTTTACAAATTAATTTATATATATAATTTGAACTGGTAATGGAAATTACGGTAAAACGGCTGAACGGATTTTAATAAATGGCCCCTCATTTTGAAGCTTGGAACCTAAAGTTTTTCGGAAAAGTAGTAGTTTTCAGTGAAATGTCAATTTTCCTACATAATTTTCCTATTTTCCAAAAGCCATCTGTTGTGAGTTTTGAGAACTAATTTTATTAAATCACGGCTGACTTGATTGAATTTCAGAACAAAACACACACTACAATAAACAATAGGCTCTTACACGAAGGCCATAACCTGCAGATTGCAGACATATTTAGAGCTCAATTCAATTTGTTATTAAAAACTGATTCTGCAGTGTATAATTTTCTGAGTACAGCTGTGTATTAGGTATTCAAATCTACGAAACTTGAGGTGGTTTGATGACTTATTACCATTTGAAATCAAATATTATTATAGTTAATATCATGATGCATCTATTTTTTCATTAATTGTACATAATATTGATGCTATATTGATGACATGAAAGTGAAACTTTTTGTGGTTATGTAAGTAAATGTAGAGAATATCTTAATTTAGATTTTCATTTCTATAATTTACTGAGTGGCTGCTATATATAAAACTACAAAACTTAAGTAAGATAATAATATTGTTATTAAAAATCAAATATGTTTATACTTATTAACCCAGTGGGGTTGGGTCTTTTTCATATACTTAATGGCGGTGTAGTGTAGATATTGATATGTGTCATTGTCTTCAGTATTGGCTCGAGAGAGCGCAAAAATTACAGTTCCTAAGGAAAGATCAAAAGGTATTACTTACTGATAAAATAAGAGGCCTAGAAAATTTTGTAGTCTCCGGATCATTTCAGCAAGATCTCTTAATAGGATAAAATGATTTTACGCTCTACATTTCAAGTTCTACATGCAGCAGCTATACGAAAATGCTATTGTTCGAAAGCTTAGCAAACCTGACATTTTTTTAACTTTTGCCTACAATCCACAATGACCTGAAATAGCTACTGCTATCGCCTGACATTAATACTTGCGTTTTCGCGTTGAAACTCAAAAACTGAAGTTGGATACGTTCAAGGAAAAGTATTTGGCCTAAAAAAATCCATTCAGAGGGAGTATGTTTCATTATTATGGAAGCAAATAACTATCAAAAAGACAAGTATTCTTCATTGAAAATAAATCTGAAAAATTTTTATTTGAACGTCTAACGAACTTAGTTTGCAGCAGTATTTGCTGCACAAGCCACTAGTATTAGATAGATTTCCAATCACTGATTTGGAAAAGTTTGTTTGATTTACTTATTCATTGTCTTAATTTTCTTATGACATTGTGAATTAGTAAAATAAATTTTTAACTGGAAAAAGCTGAAGCCACTTGATGATTATAATTAATATACTGTAATATTGTATGAGATTGAAGCAGTTTAACAAGTTCTCGTTAGTTTCATCACTCACTCATATAATTTTCATTTAGATTTAAGAAAGGAATTTCTATAATAAACAATTAGAAATCTATCTGATTTTACCTAAATAGGTCAATGTTGCCCCAATACAAAACTGTATTAATTGCATAATTTTATCTTTTCATAAGGAAGATAGAAATGCTAGTTAAATAAAAAAATGAAAATATGTTGTTTTGCTCACAGAACGATATAAATGTACATTTTATTTAAATCAGATTTTACAATTTGAACATTGTCATAGCCACTGGTGTAGTTCAGGTGACAATGAGTTTGTTTTCCGATACAGAGATATGCTTGGGCATAGGTTCGATACCTGCTTGGGCTGATTACCTGGTTGGTTTTTCCAAGGTTTTCTCCAACTGAAAGGCAAATGCCATGCTAGGTAGTCACATGCTGAATCCTTGGTCTCATCTTGCCTTGCTATCACCAATTCCATCGATGCTAAATAACCTAATAGTTGATACAACATCGTTAAATAACCAACTAGAATAAATTAGTGTCAGGTCAGTCTATTATGTTGCTTGTTTGGAAATGATATAGGCTATCTGCTAAAAATTTTAAACTTCCTTTATGATTCTTCTCTGAAACAAAATAATACTTCATTCATTTCTATTCATTCTGTGTACACTTTTCATTTTATTCCCTTGATTTTAATGTTTATGTGTACAGTAGAACTTGGTTATAGCGACCTCGTTTTGTGCGACACCTTGCCTATAACGTCAAATATTCTGTGGTCCAACTAATTCCCCATAAGACATATGCTTTCCTACCTTGCTTAATACGACAAACGCATACGCGTCTACTTCGCATATAACGTCATTTTTAACGTTAGTTTGGAATAAGATTTTCTAAGAACCAAAGTATTTTAAGAAATATTTTGTTGAAATCTGACCCTGACAAATTCTTTACAGTCTCCTTCTGTCATAGACCTCTGGAATGCAGGCAGATTCCCCACCCCATTGTAACCTGCCCGAATTCATGCGGTATTAGATGAGTTTCGACAGGAAGTTTTCACTAAGTGCACGCATTTTAATGCAGTATGGCCACTAAAAGTAGTGAGTGACGCTTTAGAAGTCATTAGAATTATGAACATGTTCTGTGAAGCTAGGAAAGGGAGCAGTGAAATTGCAACTGAAATTATGAACATAGAACGTAATTTAGCCCTTGAAAGTGTGTATTGGGCAAGTAGAAGACAACAGAGTAAAATGACTGATTACTTCACTTCTAAGTAAAGTAGTTTGGTGAATACTGAACAAACTATTTTAATACAGAATACTGTATTTATAATTGTAGGTCTACGTATATTTTATTATGTTCATTGTAGGCTTAAAAGTCAATACATAAATCTAAAATAAGTCTAATTAATTTTGTTATTTTTTATTTTCCACCTCACTAGATTGATAATGCGAATCTCAGTTACTACGACACTCATTTATAACAACATAATTTTTAAGGTCCCTTGGATGTCGTTATAACCAAGTTCTACTGTAATTAGGTTAAAGATAATAATTAATTCAGCCAGTATTTTTTTTTTATTTTATTGGGTTATTTTACGACGCTGTATCAACATCTAAGTTATTTAGCGTCTGAATGATATGAAGGTGATAATGCCAGTGAAATGAGTCCGGGGTCCAGCACCGAAAGTTACCCAGCATTTGCTCGTATTGGGTTGAGGGAAAACCCCGGAAAAAACCTCAACCAGGTAACTTGCCCCGACCGGGATTCGAACCCGGGCCACCTGGTTTCGCAGCCAGACACGCTGACCGTTACTCCACAGGTGTAATTCAGCCAGTAAAGCAGATCTAAAACAAAGTATTAAAAATCACTTGCATGCTTTATACTAAAACAGATTTAAAATGAATTAATAAAAATTCACCAGCATTTAAAGTTATTTAAAAAGCATTGTATTTAGGTTTCTGAATTAACACGACAGTTAAATCTAGTTTATGCAACTTCTACCGAGTAATAATACAGCCAAAACTCTTGTTGAATAGAACCATGAAAAGAGATGTAAAATAATAATAAAAGGCACACACAGTACATAGATATGCTTCTATATTGTTAATATGTGATTTGGTATTTGAATGAGAGGCATCTCTGGATATGTGCCTCCTTCACAGGGCAAAACCCCGCATGAGCACAGTAGCTGGACGCAGGACGTACACAGAGGAAGAATTACAGGCTGCTCTGCGTGACATACAGAGCGGCAAGCTGGGCACACGGCGGGCTGCTGTCATCTATGGGATTCCTCGGTCAACTCTACGTAACAAGGTGTACAAGTTAGCTCTGGAGCGGGAGCGAGATTCCCACCTGGTGCTGAGCAGTAGTGCCACTGCGGACAAAGTGCTGGAGCAGACCACAGTCCCCAAGACAGAAGAGCCCGTCCGGGAAGAGGAGGACGAGAAGGAGCTGTCGGGGGCCGAGGAGGAAAGAGAGGTGGAGAAAGCCTTAAGAAAGCCTTTGCTGACCATGGAGGACCTGGTGAGATTCTCCGTGTTCAGTGCAGGGAAAGGTATAATGGCCAACGACCCACTCCGAGCACTCCTCCAGCATGGTAGGCTCCTGGACAGACCAGAAGATGCAGAAGAGGGTGCGTCCCCATCAGTGTATACCGGATTCCCACAGAATATTGCAGACATATGGGGTGGCATGGAGCACAGTGCGCTTGGTCCATATGTATCCCAGTTCCTCGCTGCCTCTACGGCAGGACATAATAGAGATGTTGCAGCTGGCATTGTCGGAAGTAAAAATCCCGGTGGAGGGACTTCAACCCCTGGAGACAAGAGCCCCACAAGAGGAGACTTCCTCCCAAAATTCCCCACACCTCTCTTGCCAGAATTTGTACGGAGGATGATGGAAGAAGACAAGTTGATACGAGAAGAGCAATTGAAGAAACGCCACTTCCACCCAAATGGTGCCCATGCCGATGAGTCAGCCACAGAGGAGTCGCCTGATGTGGAAGCTGCTTCAACAACTGAGGCCACTCCACCTTCTAATGTGATACTGAAAATTCCGTCCTTTAAACCAACTTCAAAGAACGGAGTGGCTTCTGGCAGTGGTGGTTGCGAAGCCACGGCACCACAAGAGTCTTCTAGTCAACAGGTGATCCGTGGTAGTGATTCGTGCTCGCCCCCCATCATCCCTCCAAGTCTCGCTGGAAAGGGTATCGGTGTTAGTCTTAGAGAAGTGATTGCCAAAAGCATCAGTCAGAAGTTCCAGCAAGGTCCTGGCACTGCTGACCTCTCTTCACTGCAGCTACCGCCCAAGCTCTTACTGGGGCAGGATGAGCCTCCGTTCAAGAGGGGTCGGTTTACTCCTCCGCTAAGTGTTGGTGCCCCCGCACCTGTTGCTGCGTCCGTCATCAAACAGAACAGCAGTCAGCCTGAAGACAGAAATGCTCAAAAGGTGCCGTCGCAAGTTGTAGGCAAGGCAACCGGGAGTGCTAGTAGTGTTAGCAGTCAAGGGAATACTGCAACTGGGGGGAAAGGAACGCGTCCAAAGCGTGGCAAGTATCGTAATTACGACAGAGACAGTTTGATAGAAGCGGTGAGGGCAGTGCAGAGAGGGGAAATGAGTGTCCATCGTGCAGGCTCGCACTTCGGCGTGCCACATTCCACACTCGAGTACAAAGTGAAGGAGCGGCACCTTATGCGGCCCCGCAAACGCGAACCCAAACCCCACATAGATGACAGCAAGAAGAAGGATGAATGCAACATGTTGAGGCACTCTACACCCGCTCTGGAGAAACCCAAGATCCCTCCTCCAAAATCAACTCCCAAAGCTCCATTCACTCCAACTTCATCCGGACTACCAAATGCACCAAACGGTTTGAAGATTCCTCCAATGTTCGACCCAACAAACATGCCTCCTATGCCATATGCAACAGCCCCACCATTCTCATTCTGGCCGCATAACCCCTTCCATTCTCTACCCATTCCAGACTTTCCCCGGGGCAGTGCAAACAACACTCCAGTCGGCTACAGCCCCACCCCCGAGTTCTTCGCATCACAAATGATGCAGAGGTTGCAGGAGGAGTCCTCTCGAGTGCATACTGGAAGTGGTAGTGGCAGTGGGGCAAGTGCGGGTGGGGGTGCAAGCAGCCCTGCACCAAGTGGGACACTGGGTAAAAGTGCACGCGAGATGGCAGAAAGTCTTTATGATGGAACTGGTGCCAACGGTAGTTTTCTGGATGGAATCATTCGCTCCAGTCTGGAAATGGGGCTCCCGCCGGGTGCTCCTAAAGAACCCAGCAGTAGTGCCCCCGAGAACATGTCGAATAAAGCTCTTCTGGATCAGTTGTGTCGAAACAGTCGCCTGACACCCCTCTCTTCTCGTGCAGTGTCGTTACCACTCACTGATGGGGGAGCCAGTAGTTCTGATGACGACTCCGTCAAACGGTCGTCACTGAAAAATGTCTATACAAGCAGCAGTGTCAAGACTGCGGCCACAGAATCTGATGCAAGCATGTCGGCGATCATTGATCTCTCTCCGTCATCAAATGGATCAACAGCAGATCGCGATCTTCACCAGAAGCATACCGCAGAGGTGGAGGGCGATGACGATACTGTATCACCAGTTGAAAACACGAAGGTTGCAGAATCACAAACGAAAGAAACAAATGGCATACCCATTGATAAAGACAACAATGCAACAGAAGACAAAGTTGGTGATAACATTGAAGTTAATGACGATGTTGATGATGAAAGTGCCTGTGATAGTAAAAATATTATTATGAGAGTTGATAAAGATGCTGCCAAAGATGACAAACAAGGAGAGGGAGGAGAAGACCCAGTGGAGAAAGAGGATACCAAATCAAAGATCAACTCACTAAGAGACTGAATTAGCGTAGAAACAAGTGACGACAGAATTTTATTATTATTATTAATTATTATTATTATTATATTATTATTATTATCAAGGTGTATCTTTTTTTAGTCACCTTACTGTACTGATTTTTGTAGGTGTTGAATGTTGTTGTAAGTTAGTGTATAGTTCTGTCTGTCAGCTGGGTTGCTCCCACTCCCAAGGGAACGTTTTTTTATTTGTTTTTGTTGTATTTTTGTTTCATTTCGGTAGTGAAAATCACTATTTTCCTGTTGCTACATTTTTGGAGGAAATGATTTTTTTTCTTCCTTTGGTACATCTGCATATTTTTATCTCTCTCTCGCTCTTTTTGAGGTTGACAATCGTAATGTTGCCAAAGCTATGTGAAAAAAAAAACATATTTATCAAATTCGATAATTTATCTATATACATATATATATATAGTGAGGGTGTTTAAAAATTGTTGGAAAATTAACTGTATACATTCGTGGTGACTTTTTAAATATTTTTTTTAAATCCAACAAAAATTGTTCTGTGGCGGTTTCCCAAGAGTTCCATCAAAGCAGTTGATTTCTCAAAAATGGATATATTTGTGTAAGTGTATTTCTGTGTGTTCCAGTATGTATGTTTGTTTCGTGGTTTCGATGTGATAACGCTTGTATGTTTATGTTAGTGTGTTTGGATGCAAGTTAAAATTTCATGTGGGAGGAGCTCTTTTTTTTTTTTTAAATGCAACTTGTTTTAGATGGCGGGTTGCAGCAACATTCCAATTCATGTTTTGTTTGGAGCTACTTCCTGTTGCCAACTGTGGGTGTGCCATATTTCCTGATGTGTCAAAATTGTACAAAACATGAATCTCCCTATTACTCACCCACGCTGCACACATCACTAACACAAGTTCCATTTGAATTGTTCTAAACGATGTCTTTCTAAGTATAAGACAGACTGCTTTGATGTTGGATTAAAGTTTTTTAAAAAAATCTTGGGATTCACCAAGAATTTTACTGTCTGTGATGAAGCCAAATTTTGAATGTATATTTTCTCTATTGATATCTTATATATACTAGACTAGTTTATATATTGAAAAATGGAGTTTTTTGTTTTTGACAATTGAAGTGCAATTAGAAATGGTACGACCTTAAATATACACATACTGTACGTATATAATATATTTACAATTTAAAGAAGTGAAGATGTTCAAAAATGAAGAAAGAGAATCAGAATGAAGGTGCATTATCATCAGCAGCAACAGCAACTAACAGATTCCGACCACAGACTCTCTCGTATCACAATAGAGCAGGTGCCACCGTTGGAGGTGCAGCCCTGTTACAACCCCCCCTCCCCCCTCCATGCAGATAAAACATTCCAACCAATCATGTGCCAGAGTTTTATAAGAAGAAAACCACGATCTCATGCCAGATCCAGTGCTACTATATCAAACAGATGGAAGCTGAGCTTCCAATAAGCTTTAGGATTCCGATGAGCATTTATAAAATGTTCCCTGAATGATTCTTTTTCTTTTAATAGATATATATATAAATATATATGTAAGATGAATTCATGATTATTCATCTTTTTATGGACACATCCTAGTGCAATGCTGAAGAAAGCGTTTTAAAAACTTTTCTTCCCCCTACCCATACTCCTTCCTCCCCCCCTTTTTTGTTGCAATTGTGATGTACAGAATTTATTCTCATCTTGTGTTGATTGTGATATTTTGTTTTGTAAAGTGAAGGTACATTGCAAAACAACAGGAAGTCAAATGTTTCAAAATTGCGTTGCGAAGTGCAGGCGGAGTTACCACAGCACTCAACAGCAGCTACACATTGTCCATTCCAATTCCGAAGACATTCCTGTTGCTGTACAAAGCTCGACAAACACGAGGAATGGATCTGTACCTGATAGCTCGGCAGGCGATGGGTGGGCAGGCGGGCGGTGTATTTATAGGAACTTTGTCCGGTTTTGTACAGGTATAAGTGTGCTGGCAATGTCTGTGGTCGCATTTCGCTCAAATTTGAACTCCGTTACGAAAAATACGTAAGTCAAGTCTCTAGATATGCTATCACAGACACCTCGATGTTAACACAGCTGCTGTTGGGAGTAGTTCTAGCAATAGAGGGGATTTGTTTCATATCACATTATCATTTGTGTATTTTTTAACTGACCTTTTTTACATACATACATGAATACAGTACACGAATTAACTTGATATATCAATCAAACATCCTTGTGTTCAGCCTACCTGGGCTTCTGTTCTATATTACAAATGTAAAGGTAAAAAAAAAATGCAGAAAATACAAAAAAAAAATACAATTCATAATATTATGTTTACTACACAGCAGAATGGCATCAAGTCATGCATATACCCGTTTTAGTTTTGTTCACTGATACTGTATTTTTATACAAGGTTTCATTTTGGTTATAGCATATTGTATAATCCACTTTCTTATCAATGTAATAGTGCGGCTCCCTGTTGAGTTGTTCAGAGGTGTTACTCGTCGGTCGAGGTGCAATGTTTATGTGTCAACCTACTAGCGAACAACGTCTATATCCCACGACATATCAATTGTTAAGGCCACACTGATACTGAAGGCGGGCACATAAGTGTTAGACCTCGCTCGCTCACAAACAGCAGACCCTGTATATAACATTGTGCACTTGATTGTTGTGTGCTTGTACTCCATTGTTACAAATGTAAGAATTCTCAACTTTTTTCCATGTCTATATCACGCTTGCAAAGGACATTGTGGTGTTGGGACCAAAAGACGGTCACCACAAACTTCATTCCAAGAGCTCGCGTGCCAGTTTGTTCATTATGTTACATGGCACAGCAGATTTAGTTACGTTTTAACAGTACAACATTATCTACAGTACCTAGACATTAGTTACAATAGTGTATCTGTGGTGAAGGCACAAGGTGCAGACCAATGTGTAATTATTACTATTATTATTATTATTATTAATATTATTACTATTATATAATTATTATTATTACTACCACTACTACTTTTACTACCACTTACTACTGCTGCTCCCACCTTTGCAAGTGTGATAGAGTTCTCATCCATTCCAAACCACAGAGATTGCAAGGTATATATACACAAGTTGATATGGGCGTGGAATGATATGTGTACATAATCTATTTTTTTAAATAAGGTTGTAGATAGCACTTACTCATAGACCACAGAATGGAGATTTGTTTCAAAATTGCTAAGAAATGATGTGACAGGAAGCGCACAATGTGTCAGTTAATGCCAAAGTGTCTTGTAATTATTGTTTGTGATTATTTTGATTTTGTACCATGCAATGGTCCCAGTGTGACTTGTAATTATGTGATAATGGCTACTTACTGTGCTCATGAAATGGGTCCTTACTTTAAATTGTTATGTTTGACATATCCAAATTCATAATGTGATGTATCAGATCTAGTCTTGTTTCAAAATCGTATTTTCAAGAGAGACCATGTGAAATATAAACTAATATATTGTGACAAATTCAAAACTGATATAATGATGTGTATGAAGAGGTTATGCACTTCCAACTGTCCGTACGCGGTTGGGTTTGCATGTATTTATTGGTTGTGACTTGTCGTCCTGGAGAGAATCTTGAAATCTAAACTGTATTTGGATAGATCTCAACGGAACAAACGCATCTGTTTGTGCCCTTTGGTATCCGGGTGCTGCAAGACTGAATTCCCTTTCCACTAAATTGGATATTGCGATTGTGAGAACGGCATTTCCACCCGGGTGCCGAAGACTTGTGAAAGAATTTTGAACAAGACTGAACTTTTGCCAGTATTGCTTTGATTTTTTAGTAGTTTCCTATGTTTTTTTTTTTGTAATAATTTGGAAACTATTTAGTTGCAATTTGTAAATTAGTGTAATCACAAAAATGAAGATGTGTACATAGGTGTATGAAGCCAGTTGGAAGGGAAGTTTTTTTAATATTATTTTTGATAACTTCACTAGCCGTATCACTTCAGCACCATATCTATATATACCCTTGCAGTGTGGGACCAATCAGAGTAACACGCGCCACCGAGAGATCGATCAGTGTCGAACCTATGTACAATACATAACATATTCAGTCGTTGAAAAGAAAATTGCCTGCTTTACTATGGATATAATTATTAATATTACCATGTACATCGTATTCCATTTTGACAATATGTAAACGATCGCAGATTTTTAATCCAAGTCTGCCTTTTATCAATAAATGTTTTTCTCTTCATATGGACGGGCCATCATGTTTTTATGGTCTGCCAAGAAATTTTACTAAATATCTTCTAGTTATATTATCATGTACACTAGGTAGAGCAAAACAAAAATTCAAAGCAGGAATCTAAACAAGTGATAACCAAGGTTTGGTGTAAAAAATGAAAGAAAGCTGTTAATACTTTTCTGCCTTGAGAACCGAGTCAGTCGTCAAGTGTGTTGTGTTCCGTGGATTCAGTACAGCTGCCACTATTGGTGTTGCAAAACTGTGTTTGGAAATGCCTGTGGGAAGTGTTATTTTCTGAGAATATTAAAAATGATGATAATATTGTATATTTATATTGTGACTTTGGAGTAAATCAGTATTTATTACTGTGAGCTGCTCCCCGTGTCGCTTTTTTCTACCTGTCCACCTCACCTCACCTCTCCTCAGCATCCACGACTGTGGGAATCGGATTAGCGTGGCGGCCCACACGTCCACGGGGTTGTGAAATAACGGTCGCTCGATACGACGGCTCGATACGCGCGTCTGGACGGTGTCGAAATGCTTCGTCGCCTTGCATAGTTCAGGGCCAGTGTCAAGACGGCCGGAACGGGACGGTAATTGTCAGTCCATGTGAATGTCGTAGTAAGTCTTGTTCTTTGTGTGGCGCGATTGTCTTAATCTCGACCTTGGCCTCGGTTTGTGAGAGTGCCGGACGATAATTCGATCTAGGAACGTGTCTGTTTAGTTTGAAGTACAAATCCTTATAGAAAGAGGTGACAATAAACAATTGCCTGCAGCTTGCGTGCAATATCTATTGGGAAAATTGATTTAATCATTTAATCAACTGGTGCAATAAAATTGTGTTCGCAATTAATTCGGAAAACCGCGGAGTTCAAATCTGTCATAACCCCAAGCATCCATTTTAATATTACCTTTGAGCATTATGCTTACTTGTCCGAAACTGCGAAACTCTGTATATGTAATTTCATCATCCATCATCGAGAGAGAGAGTAGCTTATTTAGCTTAAAAATCATGAACGTAGCAATATAACAGAACTATACTAATACAATATTTGCAATTTATTTATTTATTATTTTGCTAATAATTGTAACATATATATAAATCATAATGGACATACATCATGTTGGTCATTCTCATCACGTAGGTAAATGATTATCGCGACAGTTAATTGTTGCATACAGTGTTAAGTGTTAGATATCAATGCGGTAAAAATAAAGCAGAAATATCGAAATCAAGTGTTCGTAAACCACCTACGGAAGAAAATGATTATTATACAAAAGTGGATGAGCAGCTTGAGAAATTAACTCCGTCCAAAGAACTGCTTGCAGATTACAAAGAAAAAATTTTGCAATTAGACAGTGATTATCTGGAATTAATAAAAAAAGATTGACAAGTGTCATGTCTTATGTAATTCAAGTTTTCAACTAGAACAGGATTTGAAACTTCGTAGTTCACAGGTGTCAAAATTACAGCAGTCTGTAAGTGATCTTCAAGTATTTATACAACAGGAACGTGAACAAGTATTGCGTCTCTCTACAGAAAATGACATACCACTATATATATATATATATATATATATATATATATATATATATATATATATATATATATATATAGAAAAAACTTTAGCTCGCCCCTGAAAGAGGAGAACTCGTGCTCAGGGGCGGATTCCTGAATTTAAATTAATAAATATACAATACAATTTGTCTTATGTCTACTATGCAATTATAGTATATAAATTTAAATTTACAATTTTTCAATTTTTATAAAATCCATACATAACTTTTTAAATTTAATACTAGAACTATAATTGACAAGATTAGGATATTTAAATATAAATTTGTTATATATTCTTGGGCCTAAATTACAACTATGATTAAATACTGTTAACAGTGTTGCATTTTGGCTCAAACAATCTTAAAGAATTCATACCTTTTGTTTCATAACTATGGGAATACAGTTCAAAATTATTTCGATTTTTATGTATGAATTTTATTAATACAATATAATAAATTTGTCTTACGTTAAGTACATTAAAGTCTAAAAACAAATTTTGAGCTGGAAAATCGATAGATTTATGAAGACATATATTAATTATTTTCTTCTGTAATAAATAAAGTGGATTAAAATTGGATTTAAATGAGCTACCCCATCCTATAATTCCATACATAATTACCGATTGAAATGAAGTTAAATATATTATGCGTAATAAACTTATTGACAATAAAACAAAATAATATACTATTTTACGTAATTTATTACAAAGGTGATTAATGTGTTGGTTCCATTTTAAATGATTATCGAAAGTTATGCCTAAATACTTAACTTCAGAGGACTCTTTAATAATCGGACATTTATACTGTATAAGACAACAATCGGAATTATGTAATTTAATATTTAATATAGATGTAGGAGGTTTGAGAATACTCAAATAAGTCTCTAAATAATATCAAGTGTTTTATTATATTTTTCGGTCATTGATATAATGTAGATGGAACTCTTTATATTACATATTTTACAATTTTTATGAACGTTTTCGTCACCATTTTGACATCAGATACATGTAATTTTCAATATTATGGTAACCTCATTTGTATGGCATTTGATTGTAATATAGAAAAGTGGAATTGTTAACACAATATTAAAGGTGATTGCTAAAATACAAGTTAAACATTTTAAAAGAGACACTACGAGCCTTCACTTACTAATAAAACAAACATTTTTGTGTTGTATAATTAAAATCGTGCAATATTGTATAAATCGTTAATTTTATGTATCTAGTTATATGTGAGTAAAAACTCGTTTACAATTTTTTATATGTATAATGTAGAATGATTTACATTTCATATAAACTTACATGTCATCTGTAATTTATTTATCTACTAGCCGTACCCGTGCGCTCCGCTGCACTCGTTAGAAATAAATATAAAGTAATTACATAATTAAAATAGGACATTTGATTCAGGGAACATTCGTGTTTGATAGAAGAATAAATCGTTTATTATGTTACTTAATTTAAATTGAATTAAAAAATTACAATGCGATCATTTTGATCCAGTGACCACTCATTTGGTCATAAAAATTAGTTTAGGAAATACAGGAAACGAATGCCTATCAAGTTTTCTGTTCATAAGAATCTATTTTAATCTTACCTGTCCTCGATTCACTCAGAAGTTACTGTAATGACATTATAGCATTATGTCCATCTAGAGAAACTACACTTTCCAATGGTGAAATAATAATTAATTATACAAATCGGTTAATGTAGCTTCCGATATTACTTCATACAAACACAGAAACATTATCTGTAGGCTGTCTTTCATAGCTTTCGATTGTTGCTGTCCAAGGCCCCTTATAGACGAAGTCATTTGTTTTTTAATTCATTACACGGCCTTAGATGGCAGTTATTTTAATTTTAAAACTCATTTATCTCATTAAATATCAGTCCTATCAAAATTTTTCAAGGAATAAAACTTATCGCAAATTATTTTTAAAGAAACTTTTGTTATGTAACATTTTTCACAAAAATCAATAATAAGCGAGATATTTCGATATTTAATTCAGGCCCCCTTATAACCCCCCTTTTAAATAATGTATTCTGAATGTCATATAGCCTAAAATCTAAGTTACAACGAACTTAATTTATATTCCAATTTTCATCGAAATCCGTTCAGCCATTATCGCGTGAAAAGGTAACAAACATACAGACAGACATACAAACAAAAATTTCAAAAAAGCTATTTTCGGTTTCAGGGCGTTAGGACCAATTTATTTTTGGAAAATCGAAAATTACCAGATTTATTATTAGTATAGATTTATGTCCATAACAGGGCAAAGACCCAATTACAATAGACAGTACAGATAAAAAAAAACATAGAATTGTATATAACACGAAAAAAGAGGTAAAACAGATACAAGTGTAATTACAAATAAAAAAAAATCAGTAATTAATGTTTGTATTGTTTACGTATCTATGTGATGTGAAGTTTACGTTTGATAGATAAAATTTCAGTATGTAATTGCTCTCGTATTGTAAACGAGTTTTCACTTACATATAATTATATAAAATTAATGATTTATACAACAATATTGCACGATTTTAATTATGAACATACAACACAAAAATGTTTGTTTTTATTAGTAAGTGAAGGCTCGTAGTGTGTCCTTTAAAATGTTTTTAACTTAATTTAAATCTTTTAGCATTCACCTTGAATATTGTGTTAACAATTCCACTCTACCATATTAAAATCAAATGCTATACAAATGAGGTTAACATATTGAAAATTACATGTATCTGATGATGTCACAAGGTGACGAAAACGTTCATACAAATTGTAAAATATGTAATTGTGGCAAAAAATGCTGCCACATGAACAATAGGAAGTAATACGCAGAAGTTTACTGTTGGGCAGTGATGTCAATTGATGCCCACAGGAGCAAGCGCGCGCTTTAGAGCCCAGGAGAGCCTGAGCACTTTACAGCAGAAAGGAAAGAGACACACGAAAGAGGTAGTAAATGCCGCTTGGTCGAGCTATATTCAGGGATGGCCAGCACTGATTCAATAGATAAAGGAAAGAGAACTTATTAAAACTGTATCCATGTTAATTTTTAGATTTGTCTGAGAAGTGTAAGTGCATTATAAGAATGTAAGTTTTAATTTCAATGCTCATTTTTCACAAGCTTCATTTTTTTATTCAAAAGAAATATTTTCTCAACTTCTTTTATATAAAAGTGAAAATTTCAGATATAGGCCTATTTATTTAGTAGCATTACAGAATGTTTTCGTAAATCTAATATACGTATTACTGAAGATAGTGTAGGGCCTATTGAAAATTTTGAAAATATTCGCATGGAAATTGTAAGGAAATGAATTGACAAAGCAACTACTGTTACATCATAAGCAAAAGATACGTGCCCATGTGTTGTAAAAATGTAAGCTCTATAGCTTCAGCAGGTTTCGAGAAAATAATTTAATATTCTGATGTTAGGAAGTTGCTAACCAATATCACCTTAAAAGCATAATACGATAAGAGTTTTGTTATGTAATATTAGTTACACTTAAAACATATACAGCATCTAGTCCCCATTTCAGTTTGGTTGATAGGCTTTCCCCTCTACTCACACTCTTTACCATCCGTGAAGGGGAAGATGCTACTGTCTATCTTACTCACGTTCAACTAATTGACTTTGAACATAGTGAAAATTCTTATTATTGAAAATGTTTACCGGTAATCTATATTTCGAAAATCTATACTAAGCGTTTATATTTCATTTCATTGTTGTTTATATCAATTGGCACATTAAAAAGCTACCGACAGCAGAAGATAAATGTTTTCTTCACTGCTAGTTGCTACTCTACAGCATAAACGACGGAACAATCTGCATTTTGTCACTCCCCCCTGACTTCATAATACAAACTAGCATCCCTTTATTTAATTAATTATTAGTTGAAAATTTTGTAAAAACGACACGAAAATATACTGAAACATGTAATTGTCAAACATCTGTGTCGCTGTATTTTATATCCATTTATGTACTTTATTTAATATTTTATTTTCTTGTGTGTACAACTTGGGGGGGTGCAGGTATAAGAGGTAACAGCTACCGGTCTGTTATACTGACGGACTCAGGGCAAGTAGAAGGAGAAAGAAATGCCCTCGCATCCTCTCAACTTGTATGAAATGTTGTTTAGGTAACTTTGCTTTGTACTGTAATATTGCTTTGATTAGTTTATTGATTACTTTTATAAGGCTAACGGTACCATTAATATCAATTCCAACTTATTATGTCATACTCAATCTCTCTCTCTCTCTGTCTCTCTTTTTTGGGATATCACTTTCTTTATGATTGATGTATTTCATCCAATTAGTACAGTATAGTTGTACTACTACGGAATTTATGAGAATATTTCTTCTTAACTCTTTATTATGATATTAACGTTTAAAACACAACTGCAATATTAAGAAATTTGTGTTAGTACTTTTGTTTTACAGACAATATAGATAATATCGAACAGAAAAAAGCCATAAAATTAACGACATAAAATTTCACGTTCCGTTTGAAGTTTGTGCACCACTGTTTTCATATACACAACCCTTCCTCTTTCCATACTTAGCGCTTGATGCCCGCGCACGACGTCAAGGTCAGAAAAATGCGCTTGCTTTGATATCACTGCTGTACGGTACCAATAAGTAAGTACTTAATTAAGTCGTACTAACAATAGTATAGTCGGAGGCACCGATTTTGGCAGATGACCTCGATGACATTTCCAGTAGGCGAGCCAATATTGTTTGTGTAAGCTGCGAGAATGAGATGCGATAACATTCTGAGTCGTTCATATTTTCATAACAGCAGCTCATATCAATTATCCTTATTATGAAACACACCACGGTACAGTCCTACTCAAAGAATACCTTTAATAAATGTAAATGACTTCCATTCGCAATGATTTTACAATACATCTCCTACATTTTCTAAATTAAATTAATTCTTAATTAAAAGGAAAAAGCATTGCATTACCAAATCAATATACAAGATCTGTCCAGTAATAATCTAGGGATCGTCCACTGGTGGTGCGACAATTCAAGTTAATAAAATTACGATTCTTCTTAAGAATCAAAATATAATTTGGTTAATTGGCTAAAATTGCATGCTGCGGAAGTTAGATTTATATAAGAGTATAATAAATAGGATTGCAATGGATATTACAAGGGCAATAATTTCTTCAAACACACATTGTGAATAGAACAGAGAAGAAAGCATTTTAAAACATTCGAAATCGTACAAAATATCGGAGAAACCAATTTTCCCTGCACAAATTGCACCAATTGAAAAATATAATTACCATTCACAATAAATACTGTATTTTATGGATTCTAAAAAGTTGTTTATTAATCTAGAGGTATTGGCTGATGACTATATTAAATTCCAGCACAACATTCATTCAGAATATGTAGAAATTACACTTTGGATTTTACTAAATGTATAGGCCTACTATCAAAAGGTGTTACATACCCCCTTAAATACTGTACATGTGTTACCTGTGCGATATCCGATGTTTAATTTTTTAAATATAATTCATAGTACTGAAACTGCCATATTGAATTCGCACAAATTGTATTATTCGTAATTTTCGTCTCGAAAACCCCTAAGATATCTAATTTAATTTTTCACCCATTTTTGTCCCACTCCACCACTTTAGGGACAACGTCGGACTAAATAATACCTTATTCGTATTCTGTGATCGCAAAGATCCCCAGATAACGACTTTCATCGAGATCGGATGACACGAGATTTCTCACTCCCTTCTGCCTTTTCATCAGTACCTTAGGATATGGTATTTAAAAAAATCTAAGAATGTTTAACCAATATTGTAGGCAGTAACCTTCATTTTAAATTTTACGTCTCTAGTTAAATATAGTTTAGTGAATTTTTAAAATCGTCGTCTCCTCTCTGCTCGGAAGTTAAAAAAAAAAAAAAAAAAAAAAAAAAAGTTATTTCAAGGGAGTAGCCTACATGACATTGAATTGTTTTACTTTCCTTATACATTTTAGAAACAATTCTGAGAGATGAGATGAATAGTCTAACCCAATTTTATGAGTGAATCTTTGTTTTAAATTTAAAGGCTGCACGTCTGCTGGTTAAAAAAAATTAATCGGTATAATTATTTTGATCATTACTGCCTCCCATTTTCTATCCCTTAATGTTCGTATTTCGTAAAACTCAGTCTTATCTATTGACTAAGGATTAACATATTTCCATATATATATATATATATATATATATATATATATATATATATATATATATATATATAACATTATATTTCCATTTCGTACAATATTCTTGTCACGAGACATAATCATATGCTTTGTCTTTTCGGGATTTACTACCAAACCTATCGCTTTATTTGCTTTTTGCTTCAAGTAAAATTTCCGTGTTTTCCCTAACCGTTTGTGGAGTTTTTCCTAACATATTCACGTCATCCGCATAGACAAAAAGCTGATGTAACCCGTTCAATTCCAAACCCTCTCTGTTATCCTGAACTTTCCTAATGGCATATTCTAGAGCGAAGTTAAAAAGTAAAGGTGATAGTGCATCTCCTTGCTTTAGCCCGCAGTGAATTCGAAAAGCATCAGATAGAAACTGGCCTATACGACTCTGTTGTAAGTTTCATTGAGACACATTTTAATTAATCGAACAAATTTCTTGGGAATACCAAAGACACATATAGACTACTGTAATATTTGTTTAGTTTTTGGAGGTGATTGTCCAGAGTGTACAAATACTCGGACGTGCATGTTTACTCTTATGTCCTACCCATTCCACTGCGACAGAGATAACAGCCGATCTTGCAGCGGTGAGGACTCGCTCACCAGTTCACATAAAGAAAATCCATCTGCCAAAATCCCTGGCGCGACCTATAATATTGTGTTGTGGGTTCTTGTATAACACAATGGTCTGTCACCATAAATTTTATTAGTGAGCAATATTTACGGCGGTGATGTTGGCAAGACTTAGGCTACTGTGGATTGAGCAGAATAATTTTTGATAATAACTTTTGTAATTTATTTAAATTTATATAATTTAATTAGATTTTTAATGACTATAAAACACAGTTTACAATATTCGAATACGTAGGTTACAACAGAGCTTGTACTTAGCAATAACATTTCAGCGAACATTTTCCAAAAGCAGCATTTAATTTCGCACCCTGATTTTCAAAACTATAAAAAGCATTATTAGACTATAAAAGCATGTACCGGTATAAGTCATGAATGGTAATTCTTAACTTAATGATGTATATATAAATATATGCTGTGATACACAGTGTGTTTCAAAGCACAGGTGTCACTCTTTTTTTTTTCTCACTACGTGACACTGATGTTCTCGAAAAAAATTTGTCACCAAAGCCTATATAAATAATCGATTGGTAATACTTTCATTTTCCGCGACAAACAGAAAGTAGGGATAATCAGGATCGACTTTGAATTTTCAAATAACCTAGGTTAGGCCTGCACAAGGTTTGCGCTCTCCGAGCCGGCTCACAGCTCATGAGCGGAATGCAGATATTAGCTGCGCTCTGTAGCCTATAAGGGTGGATTGGAAGAAGGGGTGTTCCCGTACAAAATATACACAAAAGGAAGTACTATTACGAGTGCTTATGAAATGAATTCCCGTTCAGTGTTTGCAAAACTATCTTGGACTATTTTTAATTACTAAAGAAATATTTATTTTACAGAAGTAATAGAAATTCTATAACTACTTAAATGTACAATATCATTTTGTTACATTTTTAATTATAAGTACATCAAAACGAGGTTTTATGATGTTGGCAGCTGAAAGAAACATCAGTTACAGATGTTCGATGTCTGCCTTTATTAAAGTTGATTATAGAAAACAGTTGCTCACAAATATAAATGTTGAGCCAAACATAGCAATCATTTTCACAGCCAGCCTGTGTAGTCGTGGATATTATTGCTAATGTTTAGTCTTGTAACACTCAACCAGGCTAGTAGTATTATTCAAACGATCTTTAGCCCTTAGGTCACATTGAAGATCAATAAGTTCGAGCTGTAAATCGTTAAATGTTATGTTCCGTCTTTTAGATTCCTCCATACTGTACTGTAGCAGTAGGTAAGCAACGTGAAACAGTTACTGAGAATAGGCCTGCACACTGCACTCCGCTAGATAACTGAGTGGTCGTTTCCCTCTCCTCTACCTATAACAAGTCTATGTCATTCTGACGTATCTTCCTCTTCGTTTCGGCGAGCGGTAAACACCGCTCTCCCGCTCCGAAGGAGCGCGCGCGCGCTCGTTGAGCGCTGTTTGTGCAGGCTTGGCCTAGGTCGTGTAAGTGTAAGGTATCTTTGGATTGTTGTTTAGTTAACTGTCCGAAGACACGTCTGAACCTCAAGTGATACCAAGAAGGCACTACCAAGAGACAATTAGGCTAGGAGATAATGAGGTAGGGTGGCCTGTTCCTTCCCCCTCCATTGCATACATAGCCGATGAGCTACATGTTACACTAGTCAGACTTCAGATGCATAGAAACAATTTTATTGCTCTACCTCTGACACACACCGTCAAGTGAGATGTACTGCCTGGTAATAGATGCACACTTAACGGCAAAAAAAGTGAGCCGCCGACAATTTCCAAGTTCCAGAGACGTAACATTGAGCATGCTCGTTTTGTCAAAGCCGTAGTTCACCAGGTAACACATAATTAAACCATTTAAATTTGCTATATTTTGTTTAAGAGTCTAAAATATGTTATAAAATCGAATAGAAAGTTGATTCTACATACATCAAGGCCTCTGAAGAGTGAAATAATAAAAATTGATAAATACAAAATAAACCGAAGCGAATATGAACAAGAAAACCACATATTATGCCGAAACGATATTAACAGTCTCAGTAGCGTAAGTCATTACAGCATTGGTCTACTGAACGAGTTAATAGTAGTACCTCAAGGTTCGAATTTTCCACCATCTTCTTTTTTTAATTACAAATTTGCCATCAAATATGTCGCAAAGCTATATTTATGTGGCAAAATCTCTTAGAATATGCCCAAACTCAAATAATAAACCTCCTCTCTCTTCCAAGCAATACTCCTGTCTGTTAATAAAACGTTCTGTCTTATTACTCTTGAAGATGGCAGAGAGACAACTCCGTCAACAAGTGAATGCTCTGGTTCGCGTAGGTTATTCTGCGTCGATGGCGGCCAGAGAGATTGTGAGGATAAATTGTTCATCGAGAATGGTGAAGTTATGAATCGTCCCATTCCTGGTCGGCAGCGCATTTCTACAAGGGAAGACGACGCCATATTATTGAGAGAAGTTGAGAACCACCTCTTTAGAACTCCCTCTCAACTCAAGATGGCGTCCAACTTTCCAGGTTCCTCACACACCGTGAGGAGATGTTTTAGAGAGCGTGGCATGCGGTGTCGTCGAGCTGTGAGGAAAGACCGCTTGACGATGGAGCATGCCGTGGACCATGTAGCGTATGCTACTCTCCGACAGGACTTTGATTGGAGGAATGTCATTTTCTCCGACGAGGTATTGTCTCCAGTAGCAACGATGGTCCTGTCCTAGCTTATCGTATGGATTGCCACCGATACAATGGACACTTCGTGAGACGACTTAACAAATCAGGTCGCGTGAGCGTCCCGTGTTGGGGGTGGATGTCATACGATGGGGCAAGACTTCTGGAACGCATCCACGGTCGGTTTACGACAGAAGTCTACGAACACATTTTGGCAAATGTAATGATCCTTTCCGCCCGAGAACGATATCCAGAAGGAACATTTTTCTTTCAGCACGATAATCACCCGGTACACACCGCCAACCGGATTCAAAGATGGTTTACGAGGAGGCCTGATGTCGACCTGGTCGACTGGCCTCCAAAATCACCAGATATGAACGCGATTGAAAATTTGTGGACTATAGTCAAACGGATCTAATTGGGCAGAACAACTACCCGTTCGGACAGCTGTCGAATTGTGGGACAGAGTTCTAGATGCGTTGGAAGAGGTGGCCATGAATTTAGACCTGTTTCATAATCTTGTGGACTCCATGCCGCGCAGAATGAGGGCAGTTGACGCAGGTGGTTGTGGACGATATACTAGTCCCCACCACAGGCCTTTTTTGTTAATATATTAATAAATTGTTTGGTTTTTTGTTTATTTAATTATTTATTTATGTTTGATATGCGTCCGGTTTTTAGGATGTGAAGCAAGTATTTTTGTTTATACAGGCCAGGTCTCGCCTATTAATAGCCCACAGGTGATGGGCAATAATATTTTATGGGCATAACGAAGTTTATGAACAAATTGCATTTCACATTTAAATTAATAAATTAATTAAAAACTAAAATAAAAAAGATAATTTTCCCGTACCGGGAAGCAAACTCTCAAAATCTGGTAAGAATGTCAGAAATCTTACCACTGTGCCACACACAGCTCGTAAGGTTGATTACATTGTAGACGGATGACTTTCAATAAGAGACACCACAGCAATGCTTTGCAGTGCAGTGCGTTTACACGAGTGAACCGCGCGGTAGAACTTAGCATTTCTATCGACCAAGAGTCGCCCCATTCTTTTTGCCATTAAGTTTACATATCAGCAGAACCTCAATCAGAGAATGTATCTTTGGATAGGAGTTTTGAAAAGAAACAACTAATAAAACCTTTTTTTCTAACTTGCATTCTTTATTCACAATCAAAGACAACAAAAATAAATTATAAATACGGTCTCTCAGTTATTGGAAACATCCATTCTCACACAACACTTCATAAGTGCTCAAAATGTCCACCATCCTGTAGTAAACAACGCTATGATTTCTTTCTTGTGTCCTGAATGCTCAGAGGAGTTCAGCACTGCTGAAAGACTACAGATTGCTCTATTTCTTTCTTTCATGCTTTCTCTTGTAGTTGGACTCACTTGGTAGGATAGACGACTTCTTTAATTCGCCCCCATAAAATGAAGTCATTTGAAGGTAAGTCAGGGTATCGAATCGGCCAAGCTACTGGTCCTCATCCAATCTACGTTCCGGGAAGTAACACTGTTCCGCAATTTGTCTCAAGCTATGAGTGAAAAGGGAGTTGGACACCCATCTTGTTGAAGCCACATCCTTAACAGCGAGAGACCAGTTGGTACTACATGTTGTCGAGGAAGTTTGCATACGTTGCACCGTTCAATTTCCCTCCCAAAAGAGTATGGTACTATGACATGGTGTCCGAGGAGGCCACACCATGTGTTGAGGCCCCGCAAATGCTGTTTATCCACTTGACATAGCCAGTATAGATTGACCGCAGATTAGTAGTGGGCATTATGAATGTTCGTCTCTCCATTACTTTTGAAAGTCCACAGAATGTTGCGCTGGAACGTCCTTGTTCACGAACCAGTTGCAGAAATCAGCCCGATTCTGAAAGTTATTTTCCCCAACATTTTAATGAAGATGGAGGTGGTACAGATGGAAGTGAATTGAGAATTCTCCACACAGTACCGTGGTATAATCCTGAGCCTCGTGCAGTCCTCCCGGTTCCGGACAATTTGTAACTGGGACAATTGGCCACAGAAAATGAGTAATAGGGACAATTCGCCACAGATAGACAATTTGCCGCAAATAGATAATTTGCCACACCGTCCATTATCCAAAAATGGGACCGTAACAATTTATTTAAATGTGAATTAGTGGCAGATATGATAACTTTCACGTTGTCCTCCGGTTCAAAATACAACAACCACCTTTCTCCTTGTACGGTCTTAGTGTATCTGTCGGCTATAACGTTCAGTTGGTCAATATTCCTTGGTTCAGGTGGTAGGTGCAGCTTTCTGGCACGGCGCACAGTTTTTTTAATAGATGGTTTCTTCGGTAGATTCATATTGGCTTCGCTTGAAATACGTTGTAAATCATTTTGAATAACGACAGACGTTGGTTCTCGGGAAGTCCCTGCTCTTGCCTTCATGTCCTCTACACATTCCTTTGCCTTAATCCTTCCCCAGTCTGCAGAATGATTCTTGTGTTCAGACGGTTCTTTGACGACACTGCTTCCATCTTCTGATAACGTGACTGTTGCATTACACCCGCCACGCATGTCACAGCGCCAAACAACTCCATTCTTATTTTCTCTAAGTCTCGTGTACATGTAGCCAAGATATATTAATTTGTCAGAGCCTCTTTCTGATTTTGTGAAGCGAATTTCTTCCGCCATAGTTCCGAATTAGCTTACAGCTTCTGGATTTGTCTTGTGTTAGAAATATACTAAGGTTGGATAAAAAGTAATAGCAACAGTTCGATATTTCTGACATGGCTTTATTCACAGGGGTACAAAATTTACGTACCTTCTATATAGTAGCCCCCTTATTTATTACCTTTTGCCAAATGTTTGGAAGGCGTCGTACACCATCACCGCGTCCATCTTTGTTGATGTTCCGTATTGACCGCCCTAAAGCACTGATAAATTCATCTCTGGTATTGTACGGGGTCCCTCGCAGTGGTTCTTTCACTTTGGTGGAAAGATCGTAATCACATGGATCATATCGGGTGAGTACGGTGGATGTTCCATTAGTCCGCGTTTTTCGTCTGCCTTGGAGGTACAGCGTGGTGCAGTATTACCCCATCAATGTCATATGCCACAATGAACATCACTTTCATATCCCTGCCTTCCCGGAACGCTTTAACCCATCGTGCCACAGTGCAATATGGCAACGCTGCATCGACATATGCTTCATGCAGTCCCTGAAAAGATTCTTGTGTACTACGACCTCGTGTCACTTCAATTTTGATCTAGAAACGTTGCTCTAGTTTTGTAAACGTGGTCTTAGGGCGCTCGCACTAACCCTATGAAAGTCAACGTTCTACACACTGCAGTAGATTGACAGTGTACTGTCGCCGCTGGCTGCACTAACTCATCTAACAGTCCTTGTTCATGTCCACACAGCTGGCAACTCTCGAACGCACCATCGTCACGTGACAGCAGTGTTGCCATTACTTTTTATCCAACCTATGTATTATAAGTTGTTGCGAATTTGAGTATTGCCTTGACTTTTAATGTGTGGCTAATTGTCTTTGATACGAATTTCAATTATGTGGCGAGTTGCCTCTGTGGCCAGTTGTCCCCAACCCCAGTCCTCCATGTGAAGACGTGAGGATTAACCACCACCGCAGCGAGAACGTCAGCAGCTTTTTCATCTGATACGATCACCCTTGTGTTTCGGCTGCACCAGACCGATTGTGCGTATATGATTTGCGAGATTTTGGAAAACATTATTCAGAGTGATGGCCTCGTTGTGCATATCTCTCTGCATGAAGACGTGCAGCTGCTCTGCAATTCTGACGGTATTCTCCAAGTATTATCAGTTCATCAGCATGTCGAATGCTTCCTCGTTTGTAAAAGACATTTTCCAATAGCAAAACCATAGGCAGAAAATTGTTGCTATTTAAAGACCTGTCGTAATGCAAAATAAAAGACTGTCGAAATTGACTTGATTGTCAGTTGACTTGCTTTCAATACCTATAAGCTTACTGTTCGCGTTTCAGAAGATCCGAGCAAGTAACGCAAGTTTTTCCGCCACTTTTTCAACCAACACCCGATACGGGATCGGCCGGCTATTGAGTGAGCCTTGTTTGTCCCAGTCGGCCAATGACACCACCCCCATCCACCTGCTCCTTCAAAGACGCTGAGTTACTAACTTACCCTCTCCTCTTACCCCGCAAGAACTATACTCCCCTCGCAGGGATACTCTCGTAAAATTGTACTGTACTGTACTATACAAATCTGGCTTTCAGGTATAGCTCCCTGTGAACTGTGAAGCTGATTTGAATAATTTCAAGAGAAAATTGTTCCGAGGCCGGGTATCGGGCTGAGCGCGCCACCGCTCTACCGACTGAGCTACACAGACACCTGCTAAATTTTTCCCTTTATATACACATACCTCAAGTAGGCTGACAGGCCGCCAGAGACCCAAGTCTATACTGTTTTCGCTGTAAGAAAAATCCTAATGTGAACATAAGCACGTTGCTGTCATATCCGTGATTGGTTCCCAGTCGAAACACTGACATGACGCAGGAAAATATAGTTCGTATTTGGAAACCATAATCTCGTGTTATTTGAAAATAAGAAATTGAATTCTAGTTGTTAAATAGGATGAAACATTCAACTTCACTCATATGTAAAACGTTATGTAAAAGAAAAGCTACTTTTATATTTTGTTATGTACTATAAACGCGGATGAATACCAACAGTAATACCGAGGTAGTCTGTTCTTGTACCAAGCTGGCGTCACTTGAGCTCGTAGTATGGCTTCTGCATCCTCGGTGTGTGTTGTTATTAATCATAAGAATGGAAACCCGTTCAAAAGCGGAGAAAAACAAACAGTCTTAAATGTATATAATAAGTTAAGTGAGTTGAATCCAACTTTATCTATTCAAAGCAAGTCAATCAGACCGCATGTTCCAGCTGGAAGCGATAACTGACGCTGTTGTGGACCGTCTCGTCATAAATCCTGTCCACGATAGTTCTGACGACTCCTTTGCCCGGCAGCGATTGACCTTATACCTAAGTTTAAAATCATTTAATTACAGTAATTATAACGTAAATGTTACCTAAGCAAACGAATGCATAGTAGTGAGGTTAGGCCTACTTGATGAGTAACGGGAAATGTTTAACATGGAACAGAATGTACAACAGTAGGCGGGAACATGTACTGAGAATCTATGGCGCCAAACAGCGGCCAATGAAGCCTCATTTCAGTCACGTGCTATTGTTTACATTAGGGTTTTTCTTACAGCGAAAAGATTATATGCGACTTGAATTGTGGTTTCCTGTTGACGAACAGTAACGTATATTATACAAATCTAGCTTTCAGGTATAGCCCCCTATGAAGCTGATTTGAATAATGTCAAGGGAAAAATTGTTCCGAGGCTGGATATCGAACCCGGGATCTTTCGCTGAGCGCGCCAACGCTCTATCGACTAAGCTACCAAGGAACTACACTAGACACCAGAAATTATTCCGTACTGTATTACAGTAGTTCTGAGTAGTAGGTAAATTCGGAAAGTCCAGGATAACAGAGAGGGTTTAGAATTGAACTGGTTACATCAGCTGCTTATATATATGCGGATGACGTGAATATGTTAGGAGAAAATCCACAAACGATTAGGGAAAACACGGGGATTTTATAGGAAGCAAGTAAAGAGATAGGTTTGGAAGTAAATCCCGAAAAGACAAAGTATATGATTATGTCTCGTGACGAGAATATTGTACGAAATGGAAATATAAAAATTGGAAATTTATCTTTCGAAGAGGTGGAGAAGTTCAAATATCTTGGAGCAACAGTAACAAATATAAATGATACTCGGGAGGAAATTAAACACAGAATAAATATGGGAAATGCCTGTTATTATTCGGTTGAGAAGCTTTTATCAACCAGTCTGCTGTCAAAAAATCTGAAAGTTAGAATTTATGAAACAGTTATATTACCGGTTGTTTTTTTATGGTTGTGAAACTTGAACTCTCACTTTGAGAGAGGAACATATGTTAAGGGTGTTTGAGAATAAGGTGCTTAGGAAAATATTTGGGGCTAAGAGGGATGAAGTTACAGGAGAATGGAGAAAGTTATACAACACAGAACTGCACGCATTGTATTCTTCACCTGACATAATTAGGAACATTAAATACAGACGTTTGAGATGGGCAGGGCATGTAGCACGTATGGGCGAATCCAGAAATGCATATAGTGTTAGTTGGGAGGCCGGAGGGAAAAAGACCTTTAGGGAGGCCGAGACGTAGATAGGAAGATAATGTTAAAATGGATTTAAGGGAGGTGGGATATGATGATAGAGACTGGATTAATCTTGCTCAGGATAGGGACCGATGGCGGGCTTATGTGAGGGCGGCAATGAACCTCCGGGTTCCTTAAACGCCAGTAAGTAAGTAGGTAAATTCAAGTAATTCCGTAATATTAAGCATTTTTTGCTCTTTTTGTCGTAATTTTAGGTTTCCATATTGGGAAACTGTTCCTTGCAGGGGAGAAACGTTTAGGGCATCAAAATTGTAACATCAAAATTGAATAACTGAGATATTTAACAAATAAATTGGGCAATGGAAGTTAGGTAATTCCCTGAAATTCAAGTTATTCGGTGATATGTGCACCAAAAGAGTTTTATGGCAACGAGAATGAGTGTTCCCAATATCATAATAATTGTATTTCTTTATTACAGCGTGTCTCATAACCAAAATGAAAATACCGCATTTACAATTATTTATTTATTTTTTTTCCCCCTTTCATTGTGAATAGAGGATGAAAATTAGAAAAAAAGTTTTAGCAAAAGTAATTTCTTCTTAAATTTAAAATCCAAAGATACTTTACACAGCATAAGTTCTCATTTGAAAATTAAAAGTTGACTCTGGTTACCACTAATTCCGTTTGTTCCGCAAAATGAAGTACCACTAATCGATTCTTCATATCAGTGTCATATAGTTTTCGAAGAAAAAGAGTAATGTGGGTGCTTTGAAGCACCCTGTACATAGCCTATGTATATCAATTTTTACTATTTAGTATCGATAAAATATTAACAATGCAATATAAAAACAATAAATTAATATCGTAGCTTATACAAAATTAGTAGAAGAAATGCAATACAACACATTTCTCTGCCACAATTTATCACTGCAACGTCAAAGATCGAACTCCGGTTCTTTGGGTTATAAACTACACTTCTTTATCCGTTTCACCTCCCCTCTAGTACCGAATTACAGACCGCTTCGGCGTAGGGTACGGAGGGTAAGGTCTCTCAATCAGTGCTAGACATCGACACATTGCGGCTCTTCCTGTATGTACGATTGGCACAACGCAGGCCCACCACAGAGACATCACAAGACAACGGACTGCCATCTAGTCACGTAGACGAAAGATAAATTTCTTCTATTGTCTACCCGGGAATCGAACCACGGACCGCTTTGGATGGACAGCTCATACGCTACCTTACAGCCATTGCGGCGGAGACATGAAATATTCAAGTCTCTATTGTCTACCTACAGTTTATTTCTCAATAGAGTCGACGGCAATTCGGAAGGCTGTAGTCTGCTAGGGTGCTATGCATAGACATTTCACTAGCCCGCGCTACGAGCGTGCTAAACTAGCTCAGGCTATCGACTGATTACTTGTACAGGATTCATATCGCTAACACTGGTTTATGAATACGAAAAACGTTAGTTCGCTGATCATCCACCGGAAGCCCGCGCTAAGAATGTCTATGAATAAGGGCCCTAGCGTTTGCGTCGAGAGAGACGGATAGAGAGAGCAAGGCAGCGTACAACATTGCCACATCGTACAGGTTGTCCGGGACAAAATTTACCAATAAGAAAGTTTAATAACTCACCAAATAATTGATGGATGAAAATGCTGTTTGCGGGAATTGACAAAGGGACTTCCAAAGTTTCCAATTACCGCTAATAAACTTCTATGTGTGCACCTCTTGTAGCACGACAGATGTTCAGGCGATATTCAAGTTCTTGCCATGTGTTTCGTAACATCTCTGGAGTGACAGTTGCACAAGCAGCGACAATTCTCCGACGCAGATCCTCCAAATCTGCCACTACAGTCTTGTACACAATGTCTTTTATGTATCCCCAAAAAAAGAAGTCCAGTGGGGTTAGGTCTGGGGATCTGGGAGGCCATGCTGTAGGTCCACCTCGACCAATCCATCGCTGAGGAAAGCATTCATTCAAGTGATCTGTAACATGTAATGCGTAATGAGGCGGAGCTCCGTCTTGTTGGAAAACATATCCCTGTGGAATTTGAGGAATGGCGTAATTTGCAGCATATCAAGATACACATTTCCATTGATAGTGTTTTCCACAAAAAAGAACGGTCCAATCACAGTTTCATGTGTAAGTCCGCACCAAACATTAATCTTAGGGCTGTCTCTTTCCAATTCCCTCACTACATGCGGATTTTCTGATCCCCAGATGCGACAATTATGCCTGTTGACGATCCCACAGACGTGGAAGGTGGACTCATCACTAAACACGACCTTCTGCAGATATCCATTTTCAATACCAATTTTCAACAGCATGCCACTAGCGAAATCATATCGTGCAGGCAAGTCGTTTGGTTTCAACTTTTGAACCAATTGAATCTTGTATGCATGCAGACGTAACCTCTTGTGCAGAACATCGTGGATAGTTGACTTTGGAATTGCAAGTTCCCTGCTGGCACGGCGAACAGACTTACACGGGCTCCGTTGGAAAGCTTGCTGAATTCTGTCGACTTGCGCTTTCTTCCAGCGTGGTGTTTTCTCTACAAGAAAACCTGTCTCAAGAAGCTTTCTATGCCAAGTTGTTATTGTGTGCCTATCTGGTGGTTGCTTCTCAGGCCACTGTTGTCTAAATCTTCTCTCCACTATCTTCAGATACTTGAATTCGACAAGCCAATAACAGCATTGAACTTTTTGTTGCACTGTGAACGCCATTTTAATTACAGCTATGTCAACAACAATGACCAAATGTTGCCAACATCACACATAAAACTTAAAATGTCCCTCTTTCATTTGCCGCAAATTTCATTTTCCTTTCTCTATTATTACGCGAGTTATTAAACTTTCTTATTGGTAAATTTTGTCCCGGACACAGTGTACTTCACGCGCACGTGCAATACAAATAGCGCAGGAGAGAATTTAAATTATCGAAAGACAATAATGACCTTAGCCGTTGATTACTCTAAGCATGACACCAAACAAACCTTCTTTCCTTCACCAACATTCTTTGCACGGTTCTCATTCCCACACCACATGCTTCTACAGTTGTTTCTTGCACGTTGCAACCAGCATCAGGATGGCCGGCAGCGTTCTGCTCGTCAACGTTTTAAAATAATAATACACCTGAAACACTATTTTCCGCGCCTACCTGTGCAATACTTGTCTTTTTACAGTCTCTTCTTCCATTTATTTATCTTAAACACACACAGTAAATGTTAGTTTTACTTACTCAATGTATTGAAACACTCACAAGTTAACAAACGAACTCGGGAAGTACTTGTTATGGACTGATTCCGATTAGTTCTACTGTACAAGCTTGTGACGTCACATACCAGAAATGCTACGGCGCATATAGCAGCCGACCGCCTTCCGAACTGCCGTCTAGACTACAGCAATGCGTATCTACTTCTATCTATTAAATACCGTTAATGAATGTATATTATGTAACTTTTCTCTAAAACAAAAATTTTGTGAGAAAAAACTAAAAATGTAAATTTATCATTTATTGTCTCTTAGACTCGTAACAAACGTAGAGAGTATTGTGATGCAGAAAAAAATATAATTAAGGGATTAAGGGATTTCTACTGAAATGCCCATTTTCAGCATCCCTTATACCGAAAAGGTGGTTTGTGCTGAGTGAGTACAACAATTTTTTTTTCCAAGACTTATGAACGGATTATGTTGGTATTCAGTAACTACTATATAGCTATTATTATCATGCGTCCCAGAAACATCTAAACGCAAAGCCAAAAATCTCTTATCGTAGACGATTATGTGTGTTTAATGCAACACTGTAGGAGAAAGAGAAGTCCTTGTTGTAAAGAAAATGCAACAGTCGAACTTTCTTAATGTCAAAGATATTGCAAAGTACAACTTTTTGGTGTACAAAGACACTACAGATGGTAACAAGGTCCAATGGATGAAAAATAAATGGCTGAGGTGCGAATCAGCTGAACCAATGAAAATTAAATATTGTTATTCTCTAAATGAGCTAGAAGCAGTTTTTCCAAAATTTAGAAATGCAAAAGTAGGCACTGAGATAGCTTTTGGAGATGGTCTACTAGCACATTTTTGTTTAGACAAGATAAATATAGTGCCATAGTGGGCCAACTCCAAGACTTTGAAATACGTGTAATTTCATGATGTTATAGGCTAATTAGGGCAAAATATATGTTTTTCCTTTTCATGTCATATATATAATTTCATCAATACCTTTTTTATATATTAAATTAATAATTACTTATTAATATGCATTCAATGAATTATTTTATGTTTTTAACTTTACCTCAATTTTTCTCAGTTTCATGAAAATGGCAGTTGGACCACTATTGCGCTCAGTCCTTCATATAGTCCAAAGTCACACAACTTAAAAGTTTTGGTACCAACGTCCTAGCCCTTGTCATTCTTCTTGTCATTAGGATTACAATGCTCTTTCCCGTAAGTTGAATATTTAATTAATAAACAAACAAAAAGTCTGCTTTTACGTCTTGGTTAGGGTAAAAGGCTTCGGCTTTTTTTTTTTCGACTTGTGTAGTATAATGTCTAACTGCATGATCAGGCTGGTACGTTTCTCTAATTTCCAAAGTCTGCAGATGTAAAATACATACGCACCGTATTTTCTTTCATAGTGAATAAGAGAATATATTCTTTTTTGTCAATAATACAATAATAATAAATAGGAGAGGAAAAAGTTAACACAGATAAAGTGTATGCACCTAATTAGTAGAAGAATAATTATATTGTTTTTGTTTTCCGGTCAGAGTCCGTGACTGTACTGTCCTTCACTGCATTACCTGAAGAAATACCCACTCCATTCCTCTCTCGTGGTGTGTGAGTTTCATTTCTATTACACTTAGCGGCAAAAAGAATGGGCTGGCCGACAATTTCTAAGTTACAGAGACATAACATTGCGCATGCGCGTCTCGTCAAAGCTGTAGTTCACTAGGTAACACATAATTAAAACATTTAAATTTGCTGTATTTTGTTTAAGAGTCTAAAATATGCAATAAAATCGAATGGGGGGTTGATTCTAGATACACCAGGGCCCTTGAATAGTGAAATAATAATAATAATAATAAAACTGATAAATACAAAATCAACTGGAGCGAATATGAACTGGAAAACCACGTATTATGCCAAACCGATATTAACAGTCACAGTAGCGTAAGTCGTTACAGCATTGGTCTATTAACCCAGTTGATAGTAGTAGTTCAAGGTTCGAATCTCCCCCAACCTCCTTTTTTTAATTACAAATTTGCCATCATATGTGTCTCGCAAAGCTATAATTATGTGGCGATATCTCTTAGAATATGCCCAAACTCTAATAAATTATAAACCTCCCTCTCTCTTTCAAGCAATACTGCTATCTGTTAATACAATGGAAAACGATATCCAGAAGGAACACTTTTCTTCCAGCAGGATAATCATCCGATACACACCGCCAACCGGATTCAAAGATGGTTTACGAGGAGGCGTGATGTCGACCCAGTCGACTGGCCTCCAAATTCACCAGATATGAATCCGATTCAAAATTTGTGGGCTGCAGTCAAAAGGATCCTACGCTCTATTTGGGCAGAATAACCATCCGTTCGGACACCTGAGGAATTGTGGGACAGAGTTCTAGATGTGTGGGAAGAGATGGCCAAGAATTTATACCTGTTCCATAATCTTGTGGACTCCATGCCGCGCAGAATGAGGGCAGTTGTTGACGAGATACTAGTCCCCATCACAGGCCTTGTTTTGTTAATATATTATTTTGTTAATTTAATTATTTATTTGCGTTTGATATGCGTCCGGTTTTTTAGGATGTGAAACAAGTATTTTTGTTTATACAGGCCAGGTCTCACCTATTAATAGCCCACAGGTGATGGGCAATAATATTTTTATAAGGCAGGCATATCGAAGTTTGTTAAAAAATGCCATTTCACATTTAAACTAATAAATTAATAGAAGTTAAAATAAAAAAAAAATAATTTTACCGTAACGGGAGGTGAACTCACAACGCCTGGTATGGATGTCAGACTTCTTACCACTGGGCCACACACTGCTCGTAAGGTTTATTACATTATAGACGGATGACTTTCAATGAAGAGACACCACAGCAATGCCTTGCACTGGGTTACGTTTACACGAGTGAACCGCGCGATAGAACTTAGCATTTCTATCGACCAAGAGTCGGCCCATTCTTTTTGCCGCTAAGTGTACATTACCATTTCGTGGCGTATGGCAACTACTGCTATACAATGACAGGATAGGGAAGTAAAAAGAATAAATCAGTGATCAGTAGGGATGGAACTTCGGACACCGAACCTATGAAGTTAACTACGTCTCGTGTAATACAAGTCGTCTTGTTTACATCAACTCATAGCAGTACAGGGACTTCTACTGAGCACTGCTATGCTTGCATCAAAATATTGATCAGTATAGTTAGGTGACTAAAACAAATAGATTATAACACACATTTACGAAACGAAGTTACCTCATTCTCTTCGTTGTAGAAAATGGCGATAGATTTTAAATAAAAATGAAGTGAAGTACTTTAACTGATACTAATTTTATTGCAATGTACAACTATGTACAGGGACATCATTTTATTTTTACTAACATGTTTAATATTAACCTGGCTATACCTTTACAGAACCGGAAACACAGATTGCTACCCCTTCCACGACTGTAGTACGATGATACTGGCGTAAAACACAAACAAATCACTCTACTAGATATAGGAGGGAAGAAAAGTAGTTCATCCATTTCCGTAAACTATGAAATATCGCGATTTTGAGTTAGATAATTTTCATTACGTTTTTGTTTAATCTTAATACAGTACCGTATTAAGAATAAGTGTTTTTACTCACGAACTGAGTTAGCCATGCGAACGTATTCATTATGCAGTGTATATTATAATGTCTACAGCACATTAGCTTACAATATAGAGAATGAAGTTAAATTGAAAAATAATCATAATATGGATATTTAAACACATTTTTGAAAATGGTGGCCGTTCATTTCGATACAGGCTTCAGTTCTTTTGTGCATATTATCGCACTATAGACTATTGCATCTAATTCCAATTGCCAGTTTCGTCTATAAAAGAGTACCTTACGTACTGTAAATTCAATCTTCACTTCTGCCCGACCCGCACAGATAAAATTACTCAGACATGCTATCTACTGTCCGTCCAAGTGGTTATACTGCAGGATCGTAGAAAGGAGGGAAATCACGTGACAGTTAATTACTTAACGAGGCATTTTATTTAAGTTATTTTAAATAGTTGTATAATATTACGTAAACGTCCAATTCCTAACAGAAATTAATGTTTTCAGAAAAGAGCTAAGACAGCCCTGCTTTTACAGAAGGGCGAACAGAAGCAGGTGGAGGAAATAGGGATGCGACGCAGGCAAACGGACAGTACCTGTGCGAAAATATGATTCAATATTGAAAGCTCTTTCGTCACTGGAAAACGCGAACATATTTCTGGAACGTACTATACTCAGTAACTCAGTACTGCTTACTATCTGCGGTCTTGGTTCTGTGTGGAGTTGGAACTTCCTTGGTAGAAGGGGTGGGAGTGAAGTACATTAAAAAACTCAGGTACAATAAAAATTGAAGTAAAAATAAAATGATGTCCCTGTACATTCGTAAACTGTCAAATATAAGCCTGTTCGATTTTCACTGAAACAATGTTTTTACTAAGAAAATATTCTTTCGAGATTACACGATGTTTGTGGTGCGAATTTTAAATAGTTTATATTTATTATAATGTTGTTGTGTATTATCTTGTGCCTGTTCATTATTTCATTCATATTCCACTTCACAGTGTCTCGAATAAGCAAGATTTTTTTCAAGAACAGTCTTCAGTTTTAGTTTAGGAACCTCACGCAGGACCAAAAGGACATGAGGAGGGACAGGTGCGTTGACTTTTGGATTCGATTGAAAAGTATTGGGAATAAATTTGAATAAGGAACAAAAAAAGTTTCCTTCCCAGGCAGGATTCGAACCACGAAAATCTTAGTTATCAGTCTATCGTGCTCTGGAGTGAACAAAGCTCTGAAATCAGCTACAAGAGTCGGTCCGGTTTTTTGCCACTACTGTACAAACAAAAGTCGAATAATTTGTTACTGACATAAGCATTTCACTGATGAATACAATTTTACTCCAGAGCAGATACTAAATGGGGATCAATCCACATTCGATAGAAAGAACTCTTGCCAATACGGGAAGCAAAACTGTCCTAGGTGCCATTGGTTCAGTTGCAGCAACAACGTGAGAGGTTTTATTTTCAAACCATACCTCTCTTCTCATTACCGGGGGTGCTAACCGGGATGTTACTGGGTTGGCACTCGCCAGATGTCGTTGGTGCATCGGGTTATTGGGATGTGCGCAGTGGAAGACTTACAGAATAAACAGTGTGAATTTATGGTAACAAATATAATTAGCAAATAATAAAAAAGCAAATATATGAATGAGTTGATGGAATAAAACATGAATATGTGAAGTTGAATAAAGAAAAATAATATACCAAACTGATCTCAAACACAACAATAAATAAAGTCCAGCACCTTCGATACTTTGATCGTTAATCGGCCAATATACTTTCAAAGTCATAATTCAATCTGATTGGCAAGTTCCAAAATATTAAATTCGTAACTCACAAAATATTCCACGCTGGATCATTCACACAACATCTCAACCAACATATAAAACTTAACATCAATGTCCAGCGATTTCTGTAAACTCTTACTCAATGCCCAATTAGATTTTAAAAGTTGTACCTAAAGTCTAACTAATAGACTCAACACATTGACTCGATAACTCACAGAAAATAATCGCAAGTGAAGCAGTCACACACACATACTCAATGTACACATAATTAGCTAAAGCTTGACTTTTAATTACAATCTGCACATACTATAAATCTCTGTACTATCACAATGAACCTGATACCCGAGAGAGAGAAATAAATATATAAGAAACGACAATGGCTCCGAATTCACGTACCCAATTAAATAACAAACTGGAATTCAATATACTCAGAATTATAAGTCGAATCGTGTAGAAAGTAATAATCAATTTGGAATACAATGTACTATAATAATCAAGAAAGCAATTTGACTGGAGTTTGATTACATACTTTATTACGATATAACCAATACCTTTCATAAATCACCACAATTCGCCAGGCTATCTTGGAACTTCAATACGACGTATCTATACAATATCCGCGAATCCTAATACGCACGCAAAATTAAACCGCGAAACCACTTCGCCTAATCTGTACCATTACTACGTACCAATACGACGTAACTCGCCACGACTACAAAACCTCACACAATCTCTCCCAATACAACACGGGCCTCGCAGCTTAATTTCCATACCGGTACTAAGAATTTTATTTACCTTTTCAGCGTCCCTGGGCTTGATACTCGCTTCGTGGCTACTCTTGCCAGGAGTGTTGCATGTTGTGGCTGGATAACGTATACAGGAGCAGGAACATTAGAACGCATCCACAGCAATCTTGACGCGACGGGTTATGAACATTTCATGCATAACGTCGTTACCTGGAGCCCAATTAATTTATCCCGAAGGACGCATTTTTTCCAGCAATCACCCGGTTCAAACTTCCGGAAGGATTCAGAGAAGGTTTTGGACTAGGAGGAATGAAATAGAAACCATTCCATGGCCTCCAAGATCCCCAGATCTGAATCCCATTGAACATGTATGAAATAAACTGGAGAGGACACTAGGTCTGCGATACTTGGGAAGAAATTTACGAGAACCAGGACTATTTCCAGAACCTCGTCGAATCTATGTCTCGAATACTAAGAACTGTCAGTCGAGTCAATGGCAGGTGCCTCTTTTTGTTTATTTCATAAAATAATTTATTATATTTACTTATTTGAAAGGAAGCCCTCTAAAGTCATGTAGGCATCAAGTAATGTATGTCAGGTTTTTATATGCACTCTGTCCCTGAATAATATATAATACTATGGCATACTGTATAATATATTTAATATTTGATGAAACATTACGTAGTGTATTACAATTTGCATATAAAAGAATCAATCCTGAGACTCCCGAGTTAGGTTTCTAGGTTTACCACCGAGCTACTGGCTACTGTCATCGTGTATGGAAGTAATAGAATATAATGGTATGTTTACTTTTAGGCCCTCAGTAGAATAATGTGACATTATTGTAATATGCGTTACAAGAGCGGTATGTTGAAGTTTTCATGTTCGAGGAAAAGTTTGAAAAAGCGAAACGTAGTTGAGCTTTTTTTATTTTCCGAGAATTGAAAGAAAACATACCGCTCGTGTATCGTACATTATTTTGTACGAAGATCGTTTATTACATACCTGAAAGAGGAATTTCTAATTAGTTGCAATGAAATCTCCATCTTGGTTTCTGTTCAATGACGGCAAATTTGCAAAACAAAAATATCTATCTTCAACATTGTTGCTTTAAAATGTTTTCTGTGTTTACTATACTCCAGCAGGCTGTGATATACGTCTGTCTTCCCCCTCCCCCCCCCCAGTCTATAAATGCGAACTTAAAACAAACAGTAAGGTTATGTAATGATTTATTTTTCATTTTAATATTTTAACAATATTATTTATATAACATATTGCAGTAATAACATCGGCATCTGGAATCTTGTTGATTTTTTCACGGCTTCCTTAATGTTACTTGCATCACGAATGCAGTAACTTTAGTGGAGTTGTAGAGTTTACTGTACTTAATTTTTGCAAATATTTAAAAACAATAATTAATAGTGCAATTTAGGTGAAATTGCAGTGGTAAGTTTCCAATTTATAATTATCACTATGTTAAACGTCTCTAAAAATAATATGTTAAAAGCCTAAAGCAGTAAAATCAATGTGTCACTTAAGCGGTAAGAAGAGGGAAATTGTTATGTGTGTTAGGTTGGGAATACTGAATGTGGAATTTTAGACTTTCCGCGGATTGGTTTTGTGCGGAAACCATGCAAATACGCACGATCTCGCAAAAACATTTTAATTTATTTTAACGACTGTTTCTTTAAAGCCTCAATTTAAGATACCGAATTTCACATGCTTACAGTATAAGATAAATTATATTATACGTCTTTGGAATGAGTTAATTGATGTACAGAATTAAAGCGAAATATATTGAAAAGATAAATGCTGTAAATAATTTTGTGCGAGATCGTGCGTATTTGCTTGCTTTCCGCACAAAACCAATACGCGGTAAGTGTCAAATACCACATTCAGTATTCCCAACCTAACACACATAACAATTTCCCTCTTCTTACCGCTTAAGCGCCATATTCATTTTACTGCTTTAGGCTTTTAACATATTATTTTTAGACACGTTTAACATAGTAATAATTATAAATTGGAAACTTACCACTGCAATTTCACCTAAATTGCACTGTTAATTATTGTTTTTAAATATCTGCAAAAATTAAGTAAACTCTACTACTCCACTAAATTTACTGCATTTGTAATGCAAGTAACATTAAGGAAGCCGTGAAAAAATCAACAAGATTCCAGATGCCGATGTTATTACTGAAATATGTTATATAAATAATATTGTTAAAATATTAAAATGAAAAATAAATCATTACATAACCTCACCGTTTGTTTTAAGTTCGCATTTATAGACTGGGGAAAAAAAAGACAGACGTATATCACGGCCTGCTGGAATATAGTAAACACAGAAAACATTTTAAAGCAACAATGTTGAAGATAGATATTTTTGTTTTTAAAAGTTGCCGTCATTGAACAGAAACCAAGATGGAGATTTCATTGCAACTAATTAGAAATTTCTCTTTCAGGTATGTAATAAACGATCTTCGCACAAAATAATGTACGATACACGAGCGGTATGTTTGTTTTCATGTTCTCGGAAATTAAAAAAGCTCAACTACGTTTCGCTTTTTCAATCTTTTCCTCGAACATGAAAACATCAACATGCCGCTCTTGTAACGCATATTACTATTAATAGACCGTAACATTTAGGAACTCAAATTAATATGAAGCCATATGAAAAAGTTGAATATTTTTACATGTTTAAAAATATACAACATTTGATCGTGGCAGGATTCGAACCGTCGATCTCGTACTTTAGACATATACGCTTTAACCAAGAGGTGGGGAAAATGTAAGAACCAAATGATGCAGCCTGCATGACAATAAAATGAACAAGAAATACGCACCGACATCTATGGTTGGTTTTGATTTTCGCTTGGAGGTAGCCTCACGTCACGGCGATCACAGAGTGTGTTCGTGTTGCAACACACATTTTTGCCGCTTATGCTTTAACCACTCGACCACTTCGCTTCTCTTCAATCACTAGGGGCCGTATTCATAGACATTCTTAGCGGGGGCTTCCGGTGGATGATCAGCGAACTAACGTTTTTCGTATTCATAAACCAGTGTTAGCGATATGATATGATATGAATCCTGTACAAGTAACCAGTCGATAGCCGGGGCTAGTTTAGCACGCTCGTAGCGCGGGCTAGCGAAATGTTTATGAATAGCACCCTAGATGTTTACCCGCGAACTTCGGATTTGACGGACACAAATCTGTGTTGTTTGGGGAGAGGGGGATAAATCATAAGAATGAGTTTGGAGATAAATAAAAATTAAATATCGAACCCTTATTGCAAATAATTTTCTACACAAATAAAACACAACAAATGTTAGTATTCTTTTGATTTTTGCCCACCCATTTGTATAATTTAACTTGTGTGTTCATCTGGGGAACAAAATTCCATCTACACAAAAAAATTATTTATCCCGCTTTACCCGAACATCACAGATTTTTTATTTTATTTTATTGGGTTATTTTACGACGCTGTATCAACATCTAGATTATTTAGCGTCTGAATGAAATGAAGGTGATAATGCCAGTGAAATGAGTCCGGGGTCCAGCACCGAAAGTTACCCAGCATTTGCTCGTATTGGGTTGAGGGAAAACCCCGGAAAAAACCTCAACCAGGTAACTTGCCCCGACCGGGATTCGAACCCGGGCCACCTGGTTTCGCGGCCAGACGCACTGACCGTTACTCCACAGGTGTGGACCATCACAGAAATGATATCCTACGTTGTCTTATAAAAAGATCCGGATCTCCGCTAATTGCCTTTCAGAGAAATCCTAAGTTTGTTCGTGCCATGGTAAGTTTGTGAAAATTGTCATACGCCTATTTGTACTTGGCCTACACCAAAACCCATCCTGGGCTATAGAGCTGAGAAAAGAGGAGAATATACTGTAATATACCTGTATGAATACATTACTTACTTACTGGCTTTTAAGGAACCCGGAGGTTCACTGCCGCCCTCACATAAGCCCGCCATTGGTCCCTATCCTGAGCAAGATTAATCCAGTCTCTACCATCATATCCCACCTCCCTCAAATCCATTTTAATATTATCTTCCCACCTACGTCTCGGCCTCCCTAAAGGTCTTTTTCCCTCCGGCCTCCCAACTAACACTCTATATGCATTTCTGGATTCGCCCATACGTGCTACATATCCTGCCCATCTCAAACGTCTGGATTTTATGTTCCTAATTATGTCAGGTGAAGAATACAATGCGTGCAGCTCTGCGTTGTGTAACTTTCTCCATTCTCCTGTAACTTCATCCCTCTTAGCCCCAAATATTTTCCTAAGCACCTTATTCTCAAACACCCTTAATCTCTGTTCCTCTCTCAAAGTGAGAGTCCAAGTTTCACAACCATACAGAACAACCGGTAATATAACTGTTTTATAAATTCTAACTTTCAGATTTTTTGACAGAAGACTAGATGACAAAAGCTTCCCAGCCGAATAATAACAGGCATTTCCCATATTTATTCTGTGTTTAATTTCCTCCCGAGTGTCATTTATATTTGTTACTGTTGCTCCAAGATATTTGAATTTTTCCACCTCTTCGAAAGATAAATCTCCAATTTTTATAGTTCCATTTCGTACAATATTCTGGTCACGAGACATAATCATATACTTAGTCTTTTCGGGATTTACTTCCAACCCTATCGCTTTACTTGCTTCAACTAGAATTTCCGCGTTTTCCCTAATCGTTTGTGGATTTTCCCCTAGCATATTCATGTCATCCGCATAGACAAGAAGCTGATGTAACCCATTCAACTCCAAACCCTGTCTATTAACCTGAACTTTCCTAATGGCATATTCTAGAGAGAAGTTAAAAAGTAAAGGTGATAGTGCATCTCCCTGCTTTAGCCCGCAGTGAACTGGAAAAGCATCAGATAGAAACTGGCCTATACGGACTCTGCTGTAAGTTTCACTAAGACACATTTTAATTAATCGAACTAATTTCTTGGGAATACCAAATTCAATAAGAATATTATATAAAACTTCTCTCTTAACCGAGTCATATGCCTTTTTGAAATCTATGAATAACTGATGTACTGTACCCTTATACTTCCATTTTTTCTCCAATATCTGTCGAATACAAAAAATGTGATCAATAGTCGATCTATTACGCCTAAAACCACACTGATGATCCCCAATAATTACATCTACATATGGAGTTAATCTTCTCAAAAGGATATGCGACCAAATTTTGTACGACGTCAACAAAAGTGATATTCCTCGAAAGTTACTACAGTTAGTCTTGTCCCCCTTCTTAAAAACAGGTTGTATAAACACATTAACGTGAATAATTAGTTCACTTGTAATTTGGATTTCAAAATCAAAATAAATGTGAACAATAGCCTATTATCATTATCATTATCATTATCATCATCATCATTATAATCATCGGTCCCGTCACCATCATCAAAATTATAATCATCGGTCCCGTCACCATCATCAAAATTATAATCATCACCACCACCATCACTGATTAGACCTGCTAAGCGCTCCATTAACCCTGTAAATTCCTGTAGTGTACATATTTGTTAAACTGTGTTTTAAATTAAGGCTTTTACTTTAACGGCTGCCTCTGATTGAGGTTCTGGTTGATATGTACTTCTGTTATCAAGCAGCACTTGATGATATGTGACACGAAGAACAATTGTTTGTATGCATCTGTAGTTTGATTAGTATAATATGTAGCTACCCATTATCTCCTGGTGTAATTGGTTCATAAGGCCCGTAACACACTTGCAGAGTTTTCTGCTAGCGAGAAATATGTTGCGAGAAAATTAAAAAATTGATAACATGGATTCAAATGGACGTCCACACACTGGAAGAGATTCTCGCTCGAGGTAAAAACCTCGCGCGAGTTTCTCGCTGGAATCGGTAGCTCAGCGAATTTTCTTGACACGTTTATCAAAAATGTTTGACATTTGTACTCTTTATGACGATTGAATGTAGAAAAAGATATCACAGGTGGCGATGAATTGTATTGTTTTTATTTGAAAATGAGGAAAGATGGCTGATAATTAAAGTCAGAGACTTATCGAACTTGTACGATGTCACCCGTAGGCCTATTTATATGATACACGGGATGAAAACTATAAAAACACGAAACTTAAAGAAGAAATCTGGAGACAAATAGCAGATTACCTGAAAATAAATAGGGCTATATTTTATTTTGATGAGATTTAATAGTATATTGATTAAACATTTGAAATAATGTATCAATATGTCTTAACAGTTTACGTAGCCTAATTTTAATCAGAATATAGCAAAGAATTCTCTATCATATCATCAATGGCAAAAAAAAAACTGTGGTCCATTGAACCTGAAATAACGCATAAACGTATCATCATTCAAATCGAGACCAGTGTCCAAAACTCGCCCTTATTTTCGTAAGATACAATGTGATTTTCAGATATTTCTGGCTTTAATTTTAGGCCTACTGCGTCTTTTTATGAACAAAATATGTTCATGTAACTCCATTTCCTCATCATCTGAATACTCAGATTCAACATAGCGTTCGTATGTAATTTGTAAAGTACGACAATATACAGTACTGTGACGGCCACGTGAGGTTCGATCTCACGACCGACGGAGGAAGGGCAGAGAGGGTGTATTACGGCAACGCGGCGAGGGGAGGTTGCGCGCGCATCTGCTACTGCCGATTGAGGATGGAAGGAAACTGTTACGTGCGGAGTGAAGGGGGGGACGGACCCTCCCGAATCGTCCAGAAGTTCGTCGAAGTGGAAATCCAGATTATTCGAGAGTGGAATCTTTGGCGAACTCTCCAGAAACTATGGTTTAGTTATAAAAGAAGAAACGCGAGTGAACTTGAGCAGTTTATTGAGTCAGTCAGTAAGGCAGTGTAGTTAAAGTCAGTGGAGAGCAAGCCAGACAGTCTTGTGTAGCAGTGAAGCCAGCTTCGAGACCAGAGCGCGACTTGAGTTGTGTCCGTAACTGTGGAGCCTGAAGCCCGGAGTTCAAGTGCAGTGGACCGCAGTTGGGGGACCTGAGTTCGAAGTTCAGCGGATCGTCTCTGAAGGTCTGGGGTTCGAGATTCTGTGAACGCGAGTGACTGAGCTAGAAGATCTGGCCAAGACAAACGAGCTGTGAACTGAGAACTGACAGTTCTGTGTTGTAAATAGTGCTTTGTGAATATTAGTTAAGATTAACAGTTCATTGTTGTTCGTAATAGTCCAAGCAAATTGTCATTGTCGTCTGTGGAGTGCACTAACGAATACTGTGTTACTGTGTGGAGAGCAAATCCTATTGTTGAGATAATAAAATTTCATTCTTGTTCAGTATAAAATTTACAGTACTTACAGGTTACATATTTAAGTACGACAATATACGTAAATACATAACCTATAATATTTCCCCCAACGAGTCATTACTATAATCAGATAAATGCTTTCTGCATGAAGGCAGTGCATAGATGATCATAGCGAGGTGTGATCTGTGATAGCGAGAACTCGCCAAGTGTGTGGAGGAAGGCTCTTCGCCTCTTTCTCGCAACACATTTCTCGCTAGCGAAAACCCAAGTGTGTTACGGGCCTTAGTGGTGCCTTGTTGGTATAACTTGTGAGGTTCAGACCTCTCTTCGGACAGATGACTAAACAACAAAACTTTAACGGCTAACAGCAAAGAGAGAAAGTAAATATTTCTCAATACATGTAAATCTTAAAGATAAGGATGGTGTTAAAGGTAAAAATCTGACATTATTGAATTGTGGAAATGCAGTACCTGAGAGCTGGGATTATAACTTCCTGTTCATGACCTCAACAGTAGAGTTAGTTGAATGTCTACGAAAACGTTCCGAGCGGAGAATGAGTGGGTGTCATTGGCATTCTAGAAGTGCTAGTGGGAAGGAAAATACTTTGCCTCTTGTACAAGATCTAATCGAGCCCCTACAGCCACTGCCATCGTGATCTAGACCAGGCCGTAATGCAGGTTGTGTGACGTCACTCGATGAGTCGGGCTTTTCTATTTGAGTATACGGAGCTGAGTGAAATATATTACTTTATAGCGTGTCGGCGCTCAATTTTATTTAGTGTAATGTGTGTATAAGACCCCTTCACACTTCTTATTGCATAATATGTTGCAGAAATAATTACAAAACTGTGTTATTTTAATGTGAACGGAGTTTTACATGGTAACATAACCTGGTTGCATCAACATTTTAAGTTTGGAATGGAAGCTATTTTGAGATTTAATAAAGAAGAATTATTTATATTGTGATTTTAATTTAGCACGTCTACCTTCCTTACTTGTAGGTACAAAATTTACCACAGTCCCTCCTATGAAATTAGTGTATGTACAGTTGTGTGTTAACCTGGTAGATTAGATAAATACAATTCATTACAACCCAGTATAGTAGGGAACAAATAAATAATACAATTAAATTTTTATTCAATGTAATATGTGCATAAGTTCCATTTATGTGTTGCATAATGTGGCAGGAATAATAAATAAAACTGTGTTATTTTTATGTGAAGAGAATTTACCATGTTAACATAACCTATCTGCGTCAACATTTTAGGTTAAAGTTGAGAACGAAAACTGTTTTGAGATTTAATAAAGAAGAATATATTTTAGGATAAACTTCAGAACACGGTTACCGTCCTTACTTATAGGTAGAAAATTCACCACAGTCCCTCCTATGATATGTACATACGTTATATTACTTAGTAGCGCTGAGGTATAGTTCCGGTAATTTCTGAACTGAAAACAGTTGAATTTATTTTTTGTGGAGATGCATTTGATCCTATAAGCAAGGCATATTAAAATCCTGAACGAACCGAACTAATTTGTATATGCAAGATGTATGAATACGAAGGGAACTACCTCAGCGCTAGTTTAGCCCTAGTAACATATTAAACTAATCAGACTTCAGACTGGAGTACCGTCTGAAACGAATAAATACAATTGAAGTGTAGACAAATTGCATTTATAAGTTATACGTAGCGTTATGCTTAATTATAATGCATAATTGCGAATATTACTGATAGAATAAACATAACCTATAACTTCAACACATTAAAATATGCGTGCGATGCAACTGAAAATTGTTGAAACGTTCTTAAATGAATGTGCAAGAATTTCTTAATGAAGCATGAGTGCTTTATTTCAACTAATTACAATTCTAGATACTGTAACAGTAATGAAAACTATAGGGTATAATTTTTCGTAATATACTATATGTATCTCGTTTTTAGTTCAAATTGTGTATATTATCAAACGTCGTATTATTTACTCGTATAATGTAGGTTGTTCACAAATAAAAAGGGCGCAATAATTTAAATTTAATAAGACAAATACGGTAAACTAGCAATAATGGATTAGACAAGAGTAACATCGATAACGCTGCACTTAGGCCTAATCACAACTTACTTCACATGCCAGTCAATGTTTCACTTTCACGTATATATTATTACACATATTTAGCCTACTGTTTATAAGACCAAAATTTCACTTAACCACATAAGGACGCAATATTTAATCGAAATAAAGGCAGGTATAACACATACGAACTTTGCCTGCAACAACGTAATTTTCACACCAAAAACATTATACCTTAAATTGCAAGTAAATTGTGTCTCAAGTGTCTCACAATCACTGTTTAAAATTTTACTGACGCAATTACACTGCATTTCAGAGAAATATATGTTATTCTTCATGCACTGCAACTAATTCATATGGTTGAAAGACCGCCTTTCGCGATCAGCTGTTAAGCGAGTCACGTGGTCTGCCTTACGGCCTGTATTAGATCACGATGGCAGTGACACAGCCCAGGCTGCGCAGAAGTTTAGAGTCGGGACAAATTGAAGCTTGCGCCCGCCGCGCCATGTTTGGGGAGAGCGCCGGCTAGCAGACATCCGCATATGCAATGTTTAAGGTTTTAAAAAAATATGGTTTTTATATTTTATAAACCAATCGGAGTAACTAAATGAAACAAAATCCTGTTGAGATTTAAAGCAACTACGTTGTGGACATAATTCAAGTTACCGTTAGTATGACGTGAAACGAAAGATGACGGAAACAATTTGATAATTATCAAAGACGTTGTAGTTATTTGACATCATTTTAGAGCGAATAAAAAATACAAATGCATATTGTAAGCCAGTTCAGGTGAAAATAAAGTTATGTATTAGTAGTCTATTACCTGTTATTCGTAAACACTGCCAGCTATGTATTGTACATTACATAAAACAATATATATCCTACTATGTACATATGTGTTTTCTTTGATGTAGAGGAGAAACGAAAAATTTGATCTGCTTTCATATTGTATAGTATAATACATCTGTAAAATAAAAACATGTACACGAATGTTCTAGTTTTAAGATATTTATACCATTCATTAGCTTATTATCATAGTAATATAAAATAAACTTTACATGCAGGAATTACTCCGTCAAATATAGGTACTTGAACATTTATAGGCTATATGAATAAGAGCTTACCTATTGATTCTTAATTAATAAGATGGACTTCCTTTAAATTTCTTACAAATTTATGTAAATTCATGTTAGAACTTTTAGGTGTTTGGTGACATCTGATCTTTATGTATACCGGTATATGGTCATTGTGGTTAATTTAACACGTCTAAAAATATTAATATCTCTGCTTCCATACCTGTAAAGAAAATATGTAAGCCTATTGTTTTATTTTGAAAATATTGGCGTAAGTACCATTTATTAGCTTATTATCATAGCAGTAGTAGGACTATAAAATATACTTTACAGGCATTAATTACTCTGTCAAACAAATTTTGAATTAGTAATTAGGCCTAGTAGCACTAAGTTATAAGTTTAAACAAGTTTATCAGCGATATTTTGAAAACCTAATATTCAGAACAACGCTTTTCTGTGTTAGATATTCGTCTTCGTCTGTAGCTATTATCTCGGTACATGTCCAACTAGGCTAAGCAAGCAAGAAATAAATTGTACGGTAATTATATTACTGTACTTACTTGTGCAGAGAAATTCTAGATTCTTTCTTGTACGTGTATGTACAATTAAACGCTGCACACGAATTCACCATAGTGAACGGCACACTCAAATTTACTACTTAGGCGTAGAACTTATTAAACAGCAACAAACCTACACGTTAGCAACTTGTATCTGTAACTTGTAGGAACACATTTACACTTCGAAGATATTACGCATTTTTAAAATACACTAATTGTTAGAAACGACTAAAAAACTGAACTTCCTTTTAACTTTAACTTTAATGCACTATAAAAAATTAACACAAATTAACACACTATTAAAAGTAAACACAAATGAACACGTGAATCTCCATGTGTTGATAAAGTGCTTCCAGATCCTTCCTTGTACGTATACGTACAATTAAACGTTGTACACGAATTCACCATAAAGAATGGCACTAGTCACCCAATTAAATTCAATTAATAACATCTACACGTTAGGAACGTGCATCTCTAAGTTGTAGGAACACATTCACACTTCGAAGATATTACGCATTTTTAAAATACACTAATTTTATTATTAGAAATGACTATTAATGCACTCCATCAATGGCTAAAAACTAAACTTGCTGTTAACTTTAACTTTAATGCACTATTAAAAGTAGACAACACAAATCAACACACTATTGAAAGTAAACAACACAAATGAACATGTGAATCTCCATGTGTTGATGCTTCATAAAGTGCTTCTACTCCCAAGACATGGCGTCGCGCGAACCTGCGCGAGAGGTTTCAAATGTGTACACGACATGAGCGCCAATTGTGTGTCTAGATATATAACTACAACGTCTTTGGATCTAATCCAGACCCTTTCATTCCGTGCCAGACTGCCGTTACAGACTGAGCTAACTCTATAATAAAGAGCAAATAATAAAATTGTTCCGGAAGGGGGACTTGAAAACTTATCTTAACATAATTTCATACATTGTGCGATTGTGACATACAGCTGTGAAACATATAATAAAAGATCTAGCTACAAATCTAGCGACTAGAGGTTTGATTTCTAACAAAGGAACTCTCTCTTGCGCGGACTGAACATGTGCCCCTTGTCTCGTATTTTTCATAATATGTTGCCTGAAGAAATGATATTGTACCATGCTGACTACATAGTAAGAGAATTAAACTAGATCTGAATCTCTAGGGTAAGTTTGTGTTTTTAAAGTGAACAATAAAACAATTTTGTGATACTGATGTTAATAATGATGAAGACGACGACGATGATGATGATGATGATGATGATGATGCTGATAATGATGATGATGGTGATTATATATAAAACTCTAGTTAAGCAAACTTGAGTATGCCTTTATAATATTATGGTCACCTAAGTTCCAATCCCATCAGATGCAAATAGAATATAGAAATGATTTTTACGTTTATTTATTTATTTATTTATTTATTCTGGTGTAGTTAAGGCCATCAGGCCTTCTCTTCCACAACACCAGGAATATAAATACAATAATAGAAATAAACAGAAAATAAATACACTATAATATACAAAGTAAAGCTACACAAGAAATAAAGAGAGAGAAAAAAAACACTATAAACAAAGTAAAGCCACACAAAAATATACAGGTTGCAGTCACACAAACTTCAAATGAGTGATTAAGTATCATAATTAATTCCATCCTAACTAATTAACTAACATAAACAAGAAACTTGCAATTTTAATCTAGGTTAAAAAAAGAAAAAGAAAAAAAAAACACAAATCAATACTTCTAGCAATACCTAATAACTAAGACAAAATTTTCCAATTTAATTTTGAATTGTGATAAAGTCCGGCAGTCCCTGACATCATTAGGTAACGAATTCCAGAGGCGAGGTATTTCTACAATATAGGAAGATGAGTATAAAGACGTTCTATGATGAGGGATAGAAAGAAGTGCTTGATGTCGGTTTCGGAGAGTTGTAAGAAATTGAAAGCGCGATAACAGATATTTCGGAGTAGAAGTATGCATGATTCTAAACAGAAGAGACAGTGAATGTATTGTTCTTCGTTCCTTCAGACGCACCCATGAAAGTAACTGGAGGGAAGGTGTTACATCGTCAAATTTACGAGTATTGCAGATGAATCGTATGCACACATTATGAACACGTTGTAGTCTCTCAGCTAAGAGTGAACTTACATTAGTTAGCAAGGAATCGTAATAATCAAAATGGGGCATTACAAGAGTCTGAATAAGATCCTTTTTTAGACTAAGTGGTAGAAATTCTTTCATATGGAACAAGGAGTGAAGTTGAGAAAATATTTTTTTGCAAATGTGTGTTACTTGAGTATTCCAATTTAGATCGCTATCCATAAAAATGCCAAGATTTTTAAGAGTTTCACTGTATTTAACAATAATCCCATTCAATATTATATGTGGTATACGTTATCTATATTTAAAAGAAAACTTCATGTGTCGTCTGATGAAAAACAAATTTACTGCAATCAGTTACTTTTTAATTTAATTATAAAACTTAAAATCTAGACGATTAGTAAATTGTTAAATTTTACTCAGTAAGACTGTTAATGGTATAAATAGTATACTGAATAAATAACTGCGATTTTCTTAAATATCTTCAAAATTCAATGTAAAAATAATAGAGTTATGTCACAGGCAATATTTTGTTATTTCAATTACTAGAACTGTTTTCTTCAAGAATTCTCCATTGTTTGTCATGTGCAATACTCACAACTCTATCTTATACGAGTAACAGCGATTTGAGTTCATAAATTTAAGAAATTCATACAAATTTATAAACCAACTAATATCCTTAGTTATTTAAATTATGAATAAGGGTATTATAATGTTTTTCCTGAGATCTTAAAATAATATTATATTATTGTATTGACAAAGTACCTTATATTTACTATTTATTGATTTTGAGAAAGCGTTTGACTCACTTAATAGAGATTAGTTATATATGGAGAACAATAACAAAATTTGGTATACCAGAAAAAAATTGTAGACTAATTAAACTTATGTATTAAAAATTATACTTGTAATGTCATACATAAAGGTATGCTGTCAGAAAATATAACAGCTACATGCGGAGTGAAACATGGTTGTATTCTCTCTCCGATCATATTTCTGATTATTACGAATGATATTATGGAAAGGTCTGTTGGCAATGTTAGAAGAGGTGTAAGATGGGGATTAAATGATACCTTGGGAGATCTGGACTTCGCTGATGATATATGTTTGCTCTCCCATAGTTTTGGTGATATGCAGAATAAAGTTAATATTTTATTAGAAGTAATAAAAGGGGCTCATATGAAAATAAACGTAAAGAAAACTAAAGAAATGAGATTAAATAGTAAAAAGACAGATAAAGTTATAATAAACAATAACAACATTGATACTGTTCAAGAATTTAAATATTTGGGTAGTATAATTGGCAAGGATGGTGGAGTCTTTGAGGATGTAAAGAACCGAATAAAAAATGCAAATAGTGCATTTGTCCAGTTGTACCCAATATGGAAAACTTATATTATATCTAGATCTACAAAAATTAAAATCTTTAACAGTAATGTGAAATCAGTCTTATTATATGGCTGTGAGACATGGAAAACAAGTAAAATTATACAAAATAAATTGCAAACATTTGTTAATAGATGTTTACGAAGAATCTTAAAAATTAGATGGCCAGATATAACCACAAACTCAGAACTATGGAAGATAACAAATCAGAAAGAAATCACAATATAAATCAAAAGACGAAAGTGGAATTGGATAGGGCACACAATCAGGAAAGAAGATGGAGAAGTAGAAAGAATGGCTTTGGATTGGAACCCCCAGGGTAGTAGAACAAGAGGAAGGCCAAAAAATACATGGAAGAGAACAGTTTTGGAGGAAATTGCTAGGGAGGGGAAAACATGGAGCGAAGTGAAGAAGTTGGCTACAAATAGGGTCCGAGGGAGGTACTTTGTGAATGCCCTATGCTCCTCATGAGGAGATACAGGAGTTTGATTGATTGATTGATTGATTGATTGATTGATTGTATTGACAATTGGCGCTAATATTAATTGCAATATTATATTCTAATATCTATTATCTATTCTTTTCTTTTGCTTATCTTGCTTGTTTTGTTTTTTACTGTTATGTATTTTGTATATTATATATATATATATATATATATATATATATATATATATATATATATATATATATATACACACATTCATTCATAGTGTTCTGTCCAAGGACAGATTTTTCACTCCAAACCCAGCATTCTCTAGCTTTCCTGTTTTCTGCCTTCCTCTTTGTCTCCTCATGTGATCCATTATCTTAATGTCTTCTATCATCTAATATCTTCTTCTGCTCCGAAATCTTCTCCCGTTCACCATTCCTTCTAGTGCATCCTTCAGTAGGCAGTTTCTTCTCAACTAGTGACCCAGCGAATTCCTTTTCCTCTTCCCTAGGTATACTATGTATCGATGTGCTACTGTTAGTATTGATGTTTAAATAAATGGACAAATAAATAAGTGAATAAATAAATACATAAGTAACTACACACATAAATAAGTAATGATGATGGAGAAGCAATTGGCTATCAGAATTTGTGTACTGTGATTATTTTATTTGAGTGAAACATAACTTTTCAACTTACTACCATTATACATTAATATATTTTCTTTTTATGAACATCTTCGATGACATTATATGAGAAAAGTCACAAAATCCCTAAATAAATTGATTGCTACATAATTCCCATGTAAAATAGTCTATATTGTTTATAGCTGGATTTCGCAGGGAGAGAGGTATGAAACGTGTATGAGGGGGCGACAGGGAAGTGAGTGAAGACTTGGTGTAGAGCACAGTCTACTATATAGAGTCACGAAGCTTGGGATGATTTTTTTAGATTCTCGCGATAGTTGCTAGCCGCTTGGAGCGCTGTGAGTACTAGGAACAATAAACTGTGTCACTGCCATCGTGATCTAATACAGGCCGTAAGGCAGACCATGTGACTCGCTTAACCCGATCACGAAGGGCGGCGTTTCAACCATATAAATTAGTTGGAATGCATAAACAGTAACATATGTTTCTCTAAAATGTAGTGTAATTCCATTAATAAAATTTAAAACAATGATTATGAGACACTTCAGACAATTCACTTGCGAGTTAAGGTGTAATATTATTTATGGTGTAAAAATTACGTTGTTCGTATGTGTAATACCTGCCTTTATTTCGATTAAATATTGCGAAATTCTTATACATTCATTTATGCACGATTCAATTATTTTCAATTGCACCGCACGGATATTAAGATATGTTGAAATTATAGGTTATGTTTACTATACCAGTTGCCCCTTTCTGTCTAAATTTAGTGATCTCCAATGCCTTGCCATTCATATTAAAATGATAGGTTATGTTTACTATATTCAACTTATATTCCTAAATTCGCAATTATACATTATAATTAAGCATAATGTCATGTATGATACCCCGGACATTCAATTTGTCTGTATTTTAATACTACAATTGAGTACTGAATTATTGTATTTATCTCAGTAGCGGACGGTGGGTTTGAAAGTTGAGGAGGCCAAGAAATGATGAGAATATAAAAATATAAGGCCTGTGACTTACCTCATTACCAAGCGCAGAATTTATAGGTTTTAAGAAACTAAAATTAGGTTTTCCAATTTATGTTTTAGGGTTTTAAATCTTATATTTAGGAATTTATATGATTTTGCGGGGAAAAAATAAAAATGAACAACATAGGTTACTGTTAATATATTACAACGGCTTGGTGAAGATTGCCTCTCTTTAGGATATTTAAATCCTAACCTACGAATTAGGTCTTTTTAGGTCATATTGAATTTAAGAATGTTACCCTTTGCTACATAAAACGAATAAAAAATCAATATTTCGAGAGTAACGAGATAGCAACAAAATTGATTCGAACCTAAGAATCCGGGGCTTGCTCATTACTATTACATAGTCTAATTTTACAGCAAATTAAATCGACGATCCTCTTTCTTCTCAAACCGATCAATTAGGTCACAACATACTGAACAACTGCTACTAGAAGAAGCTACAGACAAATCTGCATTTGTTTCTAAACTCTCGAGATATTTAAGATAATGTATAAATAAATATATCTCGTAACACAAAAGAAAAAATAACAGGAACACCTGCAAACAAGAGAAAAATCTAAACCTAAAAGAAAACTTTTACGCAGAGAGAGAGAGAGAGCTTCCCAATACAGTCGAAACAGTTGTCAGCGGTGGGTAGGACGTCTCTAAATTCGCTCCCCTCGTGCGTTCTAGCCAAGTTTAAGCACTCCGCTAACCAGCTATCTTATTGGTCGAACTGCTGTTGTCATGGTTACCGGGGAGGAGCGTTATGTAGCCGATTCCTTTCTCCTGGTCTCGCACAGACACTGCAGTCCGCTAGATGTCGACTGTACAGGTTACAGCGCTATCTGTTATTTTTCAGTACGAATTATTTGTGCTATCTACAGTCCTAGATCATATACATCATATACAAAGTGTTTAAAAAATACGGGGCATAATTTCAGGTATGTATTTCCCACATGTAGATAATCAAAATAGTTCATTACAACATGTGTCCGGAAATGCTTCATTTCCGAGTTATGGCCTTCACAACATTGAAATTCACCGGAACGTTTTTCTTTCAGCAGGTCGTTGTCATTACAGAAGATGTTCAAAATGTCCACCTCCTGCTTGAATACAGACCTCACATCGATGTCTCATTGACCTGCAAAGACGATCCCAAACTCCAGGAGTATTGCGTATGTCCTCAGAACATGCCACAATTCGATTCCGAAGGGATTCCAAATCAGGCACCGGAGACGAATAAGCCAATGATTTTAAATGGCCCCACAAGTAGAAATCGAGAGGGTTCAGATCAGGTGAGCGTGGAGGCCAAGCAATTGGGCCACCTCTACCTATCCATCGATCAGGAAACCTTCGATCCAAGTACCGGCGAGCCGTACTACTGAAGTGTGCAGGAGCGCCATCATGCAACAAATGAATGTGTTGACGATTGATCAGTGAAGTGTCTTCTAAAACATGAGGTATGGTGTTTTCCAGGAAGTTTGTGTACGCCTGCCCCGTAAGTCTGTTTATAAGTACATGGGTCCAACTAATCGATCACCAATGATACCGGCCCACATGTTGAGGGAGAACCGCACCTGGTGATGAGATGGAACAGTTGCACGTGGGTTTTCACACGCCCATACATGCTGATTGTGGAAATTTGTTATGCCATCTCGTGTGAACTGTGCTTCATCTGTAAATAATACTAGGCAGGAAAGTTCGGATTTACACCACACTGCTGCAAGAACCACTTACAGAACCTAACTCGTGCAAGGTAATCTGCTGGTGACAGGGCCTGTACACGTTGCAAATGATAAGAATACAATTGATACTCTTTCAACAGTCTCCAGACAGTCGTATGAGGAACATTGACTTGCAACGCTACCCTTCGTGTGCTGATAGAAGGAGTCATGTTCACAGCCTCCAGAATCTCCTCCTGTACTTCTGGAGTTGTAGAACTTGATCGTCCCCTTCCCAAACCAGGAGAGTTAAATTTTCCATACTCGCACAGACGGTAATGGAGATGTACAAATGTCTTCCGATCTGGACATTGTCGCTGTGGGTACCTCTCCTGGTACAGACGACGAGCCAGCGCAGCATTGCCGTCCGCCTTACCGTACATGAAGTGTATCTCTGCCAGCTCTTGATTTTAATACAGGTCGCACAGTCTAACGCCTACACAACACTGAATGTAACCTTCGCCTAGGAATGAACTGTCAGAGTGCCCTCTTAATGTCTCCTTTGACGGCAACGACCTGCGGAAAGAAAATGTTCCGGTGAATTTCAATGTTGTGAAGGCCATAACTCGGAAATAAATCATTTCCGGACACATGATGTAATGAACTATTTTGATTGTCTACATGTGGGAAATACATACCTGAAATTATGCCCCGTATTTTTAAACACCGTGTATAAGACTACAGTATAGCATGCGGGCATTACCAACTGGATGAGGTCGACTTTACGTAACTTACATCTTAGTCGTAGTGGATAGTAAAATTAATATAAAAGGAAAAATGTTCGTCATTTGCTATAACTTGTTTGTGATCTTAATTCAGCTGGAATTATTACTGCCATATTATGTTCTAGTAAAATATTAGGGGAGGCACGGCCTCCCTTGCCTCCCCTGAAAATCCGCCGCTGATTTATCTACTACTTAAGAGACGAAGTAACAGAAATGTAGGTACACTAATTTCATAGGAGTGGTATGGTAAATGTTTTGTCAAAAATTAAGGAAGGTAGATGTACTAAATTGAAATCACAATATAAATTCTTCCATTCTAAACTTGAAATGTTGACGCGAACAGATTATGTTAACATGTCAAATTCTCTTCACATTAAAATAACACAGTTTCTTAATTATTTCTGCAACATATTATGTAACAAGAAGTAAACGGAACTTATGGACACATTACACTAAATAAAGGTTAGCAATGAT